>NC_060174.1:89600362-89817862 GCF_021184085.1 Oncorhynchus gorbuscha
TAAAACATACCTCAGTGTTGTTGCTGCATGTCTGAAGGATCTCCTGATGATGAACAGAGTTTAGAGAAGAGAAATCATTGTTTGAAAATTTTAAATTCTGTGGCAAAGTCGGGTTGGTCTGAGTACATGCTCAGAACAACTTTGGGTGGGCGGGGCCTACCTGTAACTTTTTCACTCGCTCCTCATTGCTAGGTAGATCTATCAGGTCATCAATGTTTACCTCGTCTGGCATGTCTTCCTCCTGCAAAACACAAACACATTAAAAACACACACGTATACTGTATATTATCGGAGTGGAAAACTTGTGCAAATCTCAATACATGACATATGCAAAAGTTTGAGTTATGTCTGTATATATTAAGTTGAGCTTTGAGTCCTACTACATGTCATTTCCAAATGGAACAGTTGACAGGATTCATTCAGAGGGCTTATGGTTGGATAATAACAACACTGGCCATGTATCCAACTGGATCAGTTGCCTGGCAAGTCAGAACCGAGCTACAGACCAATAGAAGATCAGTCTCCTCTCTCTGTCCCCTGAAGAATCACACTGCCTGCCTGGCACACATTCAACTTCTGGGGGGTTGGATTTTGAAGACAGTTCCTAAAATGATCGGACTGGTTCCCCTGTTATTGGTGACGGTTATTGATCTACTGATCAAATGCTCAGCTGAGATCTGGCACAGGCCACCATGGTGCATTTGTCGCCCTATAGGGGTGAGTCTCCTGCTGTACACTGGCACACACACAGTATTGTTACAAAGGGTGTATCCAAAATTCCCTACATAGTGCACTACTTTTGACCATAGGGCTCTGCTCAAAAGTAGTGCACTACATACAGACTAGGGTGTCATTTCAGATGCCGACAAGAACTGGAAGCAGTATGTGTTCCCAAACTTCCCAGTAGAGCAGAACATCTAGCTAGTGACGTCACATAGCCAGCTGCAGTATGTTTATCCCCCTCAGGGAATATTAACCCCATCACCCATTAGCCCCACCCTGGGCCCTGGAGTACTCTCCCATCTATGCACACGTCACCCATTAGCCCCACCCTGGGCCCTGGAGTACTCTCCCATCTGTGCACACGTCACCCATTAGCCCCACCCTGGGCCCTGGAGTACTCTCCCATCTATGCACACGTCACCCATTAGCCCCACCCTGGGCCCTGGAGTACTCTCCCATCTATGCACACGTCACCCATTAGCCCCACCCTGGGCCCTGGAGTACTCTCTCATCTATGCACACGTCACCCATTAGCCCCACCATGGGCCCTGGAGTACTCTCCCATCTATGCACATCTTCCTTCCTGTTTCTCATCCTTCATTTTTGTTCCATTCCCTTTTTCCAAGTGGCCATGTAAGGCAGTGAGTTAGCATTCCCCAGCCACCATGTCTCTGCAGTGGCTGAAGATTTAGGCTACATCCGGAATAGCACGTTATTCCCTAGTGCACTTACCCATAGAGCCCTGGTCAAAAGTAGTGCACTATATAGGGAATAGGGTGTCATTTTCAGATGGAGCCTAAGTCCACAGTGCACCTCTAACCTTCTCCAGTCCTTTAATGGGCACTGTGCACTCTCATATACACTTTTATATAAATCTCATAGCACACGGAAGTCTGTTTAGCCCTGTTAAGGAGGAATACGCAAAAGAGTTGGTTTAGAAATGCCTCTGTAATTTCGACAGAGTGCAAGTTATTGTGTTGATATACACTACAGTATATATTCTACATTGTGTCTCACAGGAGTGTTCATCTGTAATGTTAAGATCCATGTATCATGTACAGTGTCTTAACAGGCCTTTTCTACATGAATATCCAACTCAAAGCTTAAGCCTCTTTTTTTTCTTAAAGTTAAGCCTTTTCCCCAATTCTATTGATTCAGGCAAAGGTGAAAGAGCAAAGTTCTCATTCTTAAAGGAAAGGAAAATTTCAGATAGTATTGCCTGATTAAAAAGTTAAGAACTTGCCATATACCTAAAATCTCTTTACTATCTGAAACCTACTGCCTGAGCACATGCACAACACTTTAGCCTTGTTTACACTTTGCGCTAACATGAGAGTTTTATGATCTGATCGATATGATCCAATTAGTATCTGATCAAGGTATGTCACGTCTACCCATTGTATTAAAAAGTCTCTCTTACCCATCCACATTGTGAACGGATTAGCTAGTGTCTCCCTGTATGCAATTTATTTAACAGATATTCTTTCACAATAATATGAATGTATTTATTTTAGGACAATTACTGATGCCATAATTTAATGGTGCTACCTGAGGCCGTTATGAGTATGAGTAAATGGTTTGACCATCCAGATCTGTTTGATATCCAGATGTGTGCCAAGTACCTCCGGATGTTTTCAGGAAGTTCTAAAAATACTAATAATAATAATTCATTATTAAAAACGTTTATACCGCATTTCATTAGACATAATCTCAAAGCACTTGTTGAGCAAAACTAAAAGTAATTTAAATATAAATTGACCCTACAACAATAGATAGATCAGCTAGATCAAGTATGTTTGAGTGCTTCTTGAAGCATAATCCGATCAGTGTATTTTAATTGTCTAGACCGTTTAATAAAAGTCTGGGCACTATCGGAATACGGAAAAGTACAGGACACAGGTATTTACGGGGCTTTTGTGTGGCCCTTGTAATGGTCCAAGAGGGTACGACGGCATTTACCTTGCCCAAGTACAGCTCGTTCAAACAGTCGTCTATCCATTTCTCCACGTCTAGTCGCCTCTGTAGCTCTTTTCTGTTGTATTTCACAGTAACTCGAGCTTGTCTCTTCTGAAGGTTGCCTCCGTGTTCCGGAGACGTTCCCAAATCTGACGAGTGGACTTCATCTGCGTGCGTCCTTCCGACCCTGTTGGCAGCCATATCTGGTCTGACTGGTTCCCAAGCTAAATGGAGTCCGACTCCCTATTTCAATCCCAGCTCGCTCAGAGCGCCCTCCGTTGTCACGTGTTGCTGACTAAACTCTGAGGGTGACTTCCAGAGATTGTGACTTCCCACCCAACACATGACAATCTGTGTGTCTGTAAACAATCCAATGACCTAAAGTATTGTAACGACCCTGGCGCGATAATCGACTCGTGCCGCACAAGCATGCTTTTTCTGCACAGTCGATAGCGCGCCGGACCTCGGGCTCGAAGGTTCGAGACCTGCTCCCTGCTGTTTCATTACATTGGTTTCAGAAATGATCGGACCTTGCATCCACGACAGTGCGTGTGCTTGGCCGGTGAGCGCGTTCCTGTAAAACGTAGAGTATCAAACTAGCGCGAGGACGCTCTTTGGAGGTAGTAGTGTAACGACCCTGGGTTTTTTGCAGCACAGTTGTTAGCGCTCCGGGGCTCGAAGGTCGAGGGTTCGAGACATTTACATTACATTTACATTTAAGTCATTTAGCAGACGCTCTTATCCAGAGCGACTTCCTGCTCCCTGCTGTTTCATTACAGTATGTTGGACATCATTGAACATCTCATTCCAAAATCATGGGCATTAATATGGAGTTGGTCTAACATTAGATGGTGCGGGTTGTAAACAGCTGCAAAAAAAGTAACGACATAATGTAACACTAACGGTACCTAGCTAGCTAACGTTAGATCTGTCTGCCATTGATATTTAACTGAACTCAAGATAGCTAGCTAAAGTTAATTGTTCATAATCTAACGTTAATTATGGAATCTATAAAACGTTAACTAGTTACTGCTGTAGATACATTTTTTAAAGCTAGTTTGTAGCTAAAGTACGTTAGTTAAAACTGCATCGGCTGTCTATGCATGGTTGTCTTCATAGGTCGGAGGCTCAGAGTTGGCACAGTTTAGACAAGAGAACACGTTAGGGGTTGTTAACTACATACAGATAAATTGTCACTGGACCCATCGGGTCTGCGGTCTATTTTTCAGGCTCGAGACCATGTTGCGGAGCCTTCGGTGGGCAAGCGGATGAAGAGAAGTTCCTACAACAGGCAAATGACATCCAACAACGGGAACCTTAGGAAGATGGCAAGTCGTTACATTTGTATCAATGTTTTTGTACAGCATGTGTGGCAAAGGCTGAGATTGTATCATTTTACTCTTCCTGTGTCAAGTCAATCAATGAAAAAAAAACATTTGGTTGGCCTATACTGCTGTTCCTAAACTCTATATGGTGATTTTAGTCTTAACCTAAAGTTTTTAGGAGTGTATTTTGTAATTATCTATTGTAATTTTTATTTCAGTATCCTAACAAATGCCTTTGGAGGGAAGGCTGTATCACATCACCAAGGAGCAGCTTGAGTTCCTCATAGATTGTCATATGACCATCAGACAAATGGCAGATGTTCTCAATGTGTCGCACTCTGTGGTCAAGCGGCGCATGAGGTAAGTTATCGTAATTGAATAAAGCAATTGCAACACCAGAGGCAGATCTCTAGATTTGATCACATTCCTGATTGATGTATCTTTTTTGTGTTATTTTTGTTTTTAGTCATTTTCAGCTTTTCAGGTCCTACTCACTGTTGTCAGACACTCAGCTGAATGAGAGGATCAGAGAGCTGATAGCAATGAAAACAGAATGGCGTCAATATAAGAAACAAATGTATCTTGTTTTTTAGGTTAAGGATTGTTATCCATGGTGCTGTGGATGATTACAGCAGAATTGTTGTGTTTCTGAAGGCCTCTGACAACAACAGGATTGCCACAGTCATGGAGTCATTTGAAGCAGCAATCACCAGCTACGGAGTACCATCCCGAGTGAGATGTGATCGGGTGGTGAAAACAACCTTATCTGTGCCTTTATGGAGCAGTTCAGGGGTGGTGAGATGGGAAGTGCCCTCAGAGGAAGTAGCACTCACAACCAGAGGGTAGAGTGGCTGTGTGTGGGGGGGGGGCTGGCATGGAGTCTCCAACATTTACCATGACCTGTTCACCTTCTTGGAGACAGAGCAGGTCTTCGACATCAACAATGAGGTGCACCTGTGGGCACTGCACTTTGTGTTCCTGCCACAGGTGAACAGAGATCTTGCTGTGTTTGCCAGTCAGTGGAACCACCATGGGCTGAGGACTGAACAACGGTAGTCACCTCTGCAGATGTTCATCTTGGGTTCCCTGGCAATGCAGATGGCCAATCTGACAGCAGTAAGGGATTTGTTCGCCCCAAATTCAACCACCACCTCAGCTCCCCCAATCACTGGCGCCACAGCTCTTTATTGGTCGGAATGGGTGATTGTGCCACAAATCCAATTCACCATCAGCAACACACAGATGGAACTGTTGTGGACAATAATTCCATTGGAAGGCCCCAGAGGCAGCCTGGGAGTTGACAATCTACAGAGGGTTATGGCAGTTATATCTTCAGCGCCACTCGTTCCTACTCCAACCTGACTTTCTACATACACCCCAGATACTCCCTTACTGGGATGAGGGATTGGACGCTATATCTTCAGCGCCACTCGTTCCTTTGAATCAGTTCATTTTTATAAAAGTATTATAAAATGTATAATAGTAACATTCCCCCTCTTTCACACACTGTATGATTTAGTCTCTAGAAAGGTACGATAGACATCTTCAACTCTAAACGGATGGGGACCAGAGTTTAGACACAGGTGACCTTAACAAAAGTTAAGTACCTCCCCATTCCAGTATGATTCTGTTTGGCCATATTTGGAGAGAGTCAGGTACTGTTAAGATATACGGCCTATGGTTATTGTATTTTGCTCTATGGCGCTTTAGCACAGCATTCCATCTGCTGACACAATATTTGTCTTCCACTCAGTACAACACTACCCAGGAGAAGCCTACTGCAAGCACTGGATTGGAGCCTTCAGAGCGTGCCTGCTGTGGGAGGTCAACAAAACATTCCGAATGGACATTAAAACAACTTACATTTTTGTAATGCCCAAATGGAACTTTTATAAATTGTTAAAATAAATAATTGTGTGGAGAACGCCCTTTAGTTAAAAAAACAAATGATGAAGATAGTGGTTCGCCCCGTTACATTTTATATAATTGTGATTAACAGCAACCTATTACAGTTAGTAACATAACATTGTTGACACATTGTGACAGCTCAAATTATGTGGTTGAAGATGGACTAGTGCAGGGCTCCTAACCTTGTTCCTGGAGAGCTACTGTCTTGTAGGTTCACTCCGACACTAATCTAGTGCACCTGATTTTAATAATTACCTGCTTAATAAGTTAATGAGGTTAGTTTGAAAACCTACAGGAGGGTATCTCTCCAGGTACAGGGTTGGATTGAAAACCTACAGGAGGGTATCTCTCCAGGTACAGGGTTGGATTGAAAACCTACAGGAGGGTATCTCTCCAGGTACAGGGTTGGATTGAAAACCTACAGGAGGGTATCTCTCCAGGTACAGGGTTGGATTGAAAACCTACAGGAGGGTATCTCTCCAGGTACAGGGTTGGTTTGAAAACCTACAGGAGGGTATCTCTCCAGGTACAGGGTTGGATTGAAAACCTACAGGAGGGTATCTCTCCAGGTACAGGGTTGGATTGAAAACCTACAGGAGGGTATCTCTCCAGGTACAGGGTTGGAGAGCCTAGGACTAATGGATCAAGTTCTTGGATCAATGCATTTGAAATTCGATAAGTCACTACGAAGGTGCAGAAGTGGGGCTGTCACTTAATGCACTTAATGCAGTGGATGGGAAGCCTTATTTCATTTAGTTCTAATTAGATGATAATGGCTGAAGTTAATTTGTTCTTAATGTAGGACATCAAATGATCAGATTTGGATGAGTTGGCTGCAATATGACAGCAGTACTTCAGTCAACATCAGCAAAGGATATTGGTTATTATTGAAGTGTCAGTAAAGTGTTTCTAAAAAAACGAAACCTTTTTGAAGAAGGCTGTAATGTAATAAAATGTGGAAAAAGTCAAGGGGTCTGAATACATTCCGAATGCACTGTACAAACAAAACAGATGTAAGTAGATAAATGCTTAAAATGTTGATGTGCAGTTACATTTTCCAACACTCAATTGCTACTGTAATTTAGTGCTACTAAATACAATTATGTATTGTAAAAATGTTTTTATGCAACACCGAAATGTGGGTAATTCACAATACCAGAGGTCATGAATTCCCTAAAGGCATTGAAGGTGCTATGAAGAGGGAGCCTTAGTGTCACAGCACACGTGTTTGCCTCTGGGAGGCTTCTGCTGCCCAGCGAGATGCCCTCGCGCTGTGTGGAGGAATTCGATGGTCAGGGTGTCCTCAAACCCCAGGGGTGGCACCACCATTGCCCCAGTAGAAAACTCCAACACCATCGCCACTGTTAGAGGAGGACATTCTCTGAGGAGAACACAGTAAAACATTTAAAATACATATTTAAATCTCAATTGACTATTTTACCTTGCATCTCAGCCAGCCAGTTGAACCAGTGGCAGATGGTGTCGTTCTCCAAACACCACCGGTTGCCGCCAGGTATGGAATAGGTTACTTTAAACAGGTCCTGCAGGTCCCTGGCAGTGGGAGGCTTTATGGAGTCCACAAAAAGTGCTCAGAAGCTGTCCGGGTGGTTCCCCAATGCTTCGAGTAGCCCAAGAGAGTTGAGACAATATTTAAACATGTTATGGTTTAGAGACAGTATGTATATTTAAAATATGTGTTAAGGACAATATAGTGATGTGTATTGACTTAGAGGGGGGGGGGGGGACTGATTAAAAATACTTATGTTAGAGGAGGTAATGACAAGTACTTCAGAGTTGACTTACTGCTCCAAGGCCACCTGCATGCTCAACATTCCCCCAGATTGTTGCCAAGACAATGGATGACAGAGTTGGTGTGGTTGAATTAGTATACTGATACTTTGATTTACCTCAATGGATACTCTAAAGATACTGAGATATGGAAACATGATTTAAATGTAATAAAAACGTATCCAAATATAAAACAGGGAAATAATCCATGATCTTTAAATCAGTAAAATAACCTACAATAAGTCTATGTTTAATCACAAGATAGATTCACACCTAGCTTACTTACAAAGCTCGCACTGTGCATCGCACTCACACTGTGTCCTCATGTACTACATGGATATAGGGAAAATGTACATATCCTGTTCAGCTGCCGGATGGTAGGGTCAGCGATCAGGCATACCCTCAGTTATCAGCTTGCTTCTCCCGGTTTGCACGCCTTTGGACACCAGCATTATTCAGTCTCCTGAACGATTGAAATTTGACATGTGAAAACGTTATACAAGTTACAATAATGACACTCAGCATAATCGATGCCGCCCATACTCACGCACCCCACGGTAGCTGTTGCAATCATTAGCACGCTAACGTTACTAGGTAGTTGTACCGGTTAAATGTTGACTTTTGCCAGGTATTACCTAACCTACCAGAATTAATCCTACCTTTACAACCACCCGAGGAAGATCGGGTGGTTCAAAGGTGGTTGCACTTGGCTGGCTAAATTTAAAAAGCAGTCTCATGTTTTCAAGGTTCGACATGACGTAGTCGTTTGTTGGTGATGATGAATGTTTTTCATATAGTGATTGGCAAATATTTGCCTATAGTTTACATAGTGTTATTTGACATGTCAAATAGTGTTATTTAACGTGTATCTTTTTGACACGCAAAGACCCAAACGGCATTCCATATCCACTAGATGTTGGAACATTGCTCTGGGGACTTGCTTCCATTCAGCCATGAGCATTAGTGAGCAATGATTTTTGACGATTAGGCCTGGTTTGCAATCAGCGTTCCAATTCATCCCAAAGGTGTTCGATGGGGTTGTTCGATTGTGCAAGCCAGTTATGTTCTTCCACACCAATCTCAACAAACAAGTGCTGTATGGAGCTCGCTTTGTGCACAGGGGCATTGTCATGCTGAAACAGAAAAGGGCCTTCCCCAAACTGTTGCCACAAAGTTGGAAGTACAGAATTGTCCAAAATGTCATTGTAGGCTGTAGCGTTAAGATTTCCTCGGGCCAAGCCCGAGCCATGAAAAACAGCCCCACCAAACTTTTTAGTTAACACTATGCATTGGGACAGGTAGCAATTTCCTGGCATCTACCAAACCCAGATTTGTCCACCGCACTGCCAGATGGTGAAGCTTGATTTGTATTTATTATGGATCCCCATTAGCTGCTGACAAAGCAGCAGCTACTCTTCTTGTGGTCCAGCAAAATTAAGGCAGTTTCTATCATTTTTAAAACATTACCATACATTCACAACACACTGTGTGTCCTCAGGCCCCGACTCCACCACTACCACATATATACAGTACTAAATCCATGTGTATGTTATCGTGTGTTTTCGAATGTTTGTGTTGCTTCACAGTCCCCGCTGTTCTATAAGGTTTTTTTATCTGTTTTTTTAAATAAAATTTTACTGCTTGCGTCAGTTACTTGATGTGGAATAGAATCCCATGTAGTCATGGCTCTATGTAGTACTGTGTGCCTCCCATAGTCGGTTCTGGACTTGGGGACTGTGAAGGGGCCTCTTGTGGCATGTCTTGTGGGGTATGTATGTGTGTCCGAGCTGTGTGCCAGTAATTTAGACAGACAGCTCGGTGCATTCAACATGTCAATACCTCTCATAAATAAAATAAGTGATGAAGTAAATCTCTCCTCCACTTTCAGCCATGCACATTATTAATATTAGCTCTCTGTGTACATCCAAGGACCAGCTGTGCTACCCTGTTCTGAGTCAATTGCAATTTTCCTAAGTCCTTTATTGTGGCACCTGACCACACGACTGAACAGTAGTCAAGGTGCGACAAAACTAGGGCCTGTAGGACCTGCCTTGTTGATAGTGTTGTTAAGAAGGCAGAGCATCGCTTTATTATAGACAGACTTCTCCCCATCTTAGCTACTATTTTATCAATATGTTTTGACCATGACAGTTTACAATCTAGGGTTTCTCCAAGCAGTTTGAGTCATCTCAACTTGCTCAATTTCCACATGATTTATTACAGGATTTAGTTGAGGTTTAGGGTTTAGTGAGTGTTTTGTTCCAAATACAATTATTTTAGTTAAAACAAATATTTAGGGATAACTTATTCCTTGCCACCCATTCTGCTGGCACTCCCACTCCAGTACTCTGCTGCCTGTGACTGGAACGAATTGCAAAAATCGCTGAAGTTGGAGACTTTTATCTCCCTCACAAACTTCAAACATCAGCTATCTAAGCAGCTAACCGATCGCTGCAGCTGTACATAATCTATTGGTAAATAGCCCACCCATTTTCACCTACCTCATCCCCACAGTTTTTATTTATTTACTTTTCTGCTCTTTTGCACACCAATGTCTCTACCTGTACATGATCATCTGATCATTTATCACTCCAGTGTTAATCTGCAATATTGTAATTATTCGCCTACCTCCTCATGCCTTTTGCACACATTGTATATAGACTCCCCTTTTTTTCTCTACTGTGTTATTGACTTGTTAATTGTTTACTCCATGTGTAACTCTGTGTTGTCTGTTCACACTGCTATGTTTTATTTTGGCCAGGTCGCAGTTGCAAATGAGAACTTGTTCTCAACTAGCCTACCTGGTTAAATAAAGGTGAAATAAAAAAATAAAACTCAAACTGCAGCTCTTTGTTGAGTTTTGCAGTCATTTCTGTCGCTGTAGTAGCTGACGTGTATAGTGTTGAGTCATCCGCATACATTGACACTCTGGCTTTACTCAAAGTCAGTGGCATATTTAGTAAAAATTGAAAAATACAAGGGACCTAAACAGCTACCCTGGGGAAATCCTGATTCTAACTGGATTATATTTGATAGGCTTCAATTAAAGAACACCCCCTTTGTTATGTTAGACAAGTAACTCTTTATCCACATTATAGCAGGGGGTGTAAAGTCATGACACACAAGTTTTTCCAGCAGCAGACTATGATCAATAATGTCAAAAGCTGCACTGAAGTCTAACAAAACAGACCCCACAATCTTTTTATCATAAATTTCTCTCAGCCAATCATCAGTCATTTGTGCAAGTACTGTGCTTGTTGAGTGTCCATGCTGAAATTCTGTTGTCAATTTGTTTACTGTGGAATAGCATTGTATCTGGTCAAACACCATTTCTTCCAGAAGTTTACTAAGGGTTGGTAACAGGCTGGTTGGTCGGCTATTTTAGCCAGTAAAGGGGGCTTTATTATTCTTGGGTAGCGGAATGACTTCCCTCCTGACCTGAGGTCACACGCTCTCAAGTAGGCTTAAATTGAAGATGTGGCAAATAGGAGTGGCAACATCATCTGATAATATCCTCAGTAATTTTCCATTCAGATTGTCCGACCCCGATGGCTTGTCATTGTTGATAGACAACAATAATTCTCACCTCCTCCACACTGACTTTACGGAATTCAAAAGTACAATTCATGTCTTCCATAATTTAGTCCGATATACTTGGATGTGTAGTGTCAGCGTTTGTTGCTGGCATGTCATCCCTAAGATTGCTTATCTTGCCAATGAAAAGTCATCAAAGTGGTTTGCAATATCAGTGGGCTTTGTGATTAATGACCCATCTGATTCAATGAATGAAGGAGCCGAGTTGGCTTTTTTTCACTAAATTTCATTTAAGGTGTCGCAAAGCTTTTTACTAACATTCTTTATATAATTGATCTTTGTTTCATATTGTAGTTTCTTTTTCTTTTCATTTCGTTTAGTCACATGACTTCTTAATTTGCAGTATGTTTGCCAGACTTAATTGCCATACCTTTTTCCTCACTCCTCTCAACCATAAAATTTTCAATTCCTCATCAATCCAAGGGGATTTAACAGTTTTTACAGTCATTCTTAATGGGTGCATGCTTATTAGTAACTGAAATAAGTAGTTTCATAAAGGGATCAAGTGCAGCGTCTGGTTGCTCCTGATTACACACCACAGACCAGCAAATATTCTTTACATCATCAACATATGAATCACAACAAAACTTCTTGTATGACCTCTTATACACTATATTAGGCCCAGCCTTTGGAACTTTGGTTTTCCTAGATATGGCTATTATATTGTGATCACTACATCCTATGGATTTGGACACTGCTTTAAAGCAAATATCTGCAGCGTTCGTAAAGATGTGATCAATGCATGTTGATGATTTAATTCCTGTGCTGTTTGAACTACCCTGGTAGGTTAACTGAGTGTTTTCCTGAGTGGGCAGCTTGATGATAGCAAGTCAATATTTAAATCACCCAGAAAATATACTTCTCTGTTGATATCACAAGCATTATCATGCATTTCACACATATATTACCCAGATACTGACTGTTAGCACTTGGTCTATAGCAGCTTCCCACAAGAATGGGCTTTAGGTGAGGCAGATGAACCTGTAGCCATATTACTTCAACAGTATTTAACATTAGATCGAATCTAAGCTTTACAGGAATATGGTTCTGAATATAGACCGCAACACCGCCTCCGTTGGCATTTCGGTCTTTTCTTTAAATAACCATGTATTGCTACCACTGTATCATCAAATGTATTATCCAAGTGAGTTTCAGAGATAGAATATGAATGTCATCAGTTACAAGCAAGTTATTGACTTCATGGACCTTGTTTCTTTGGCTACATATGTTAATATGGGCTATTTTTAGCACTTTTCTGGGTCGCTTGATTGTTTTAAAGCTTCTGGGAAGCTTATCAGAGGTAGACTTTCTCATGTTATTTACATTGGAGCTGATTATGCAGCTCACCCTGCACTAAGTGGTCTTCCAACTATTGCACATTGCCTCAGTGCTAACAGTGCAACTCCGGTTTATAGGCTCATGATAACTGCTTACAATAGCTGTGGGATAAACAGATCTATTCGGTGCAATTAGGGGTACATTACTTACATTGTGTTTACCAATGATCATGTACATTTGATGGAGCATTATGAAGACTCATTGTCACAATGGTACTGGACCTGAAATTATTGGCTGTTTTTTGGAGTCTTTTAATGCTAAAATCAGTTCTTTAAAATCCCATTTCAAATGTTCCGAGCTAGCCCTCCTGATGTTGTTTGACCCCAAATGGACTACGACAGTGTCAGCTCCCGGCATCTGTGGTAGAACACTTGGAAGCAGCCTTGTTAAGTCCTGAACTCGTGCTCCTGGGTAGCACAGGGTTTTTGCCTTGGTGACCAAGATGTTTCTCACCATAGAGCTGCCTATAATGACAGCTGGTGATGTTGAATAGGCTGGTCTCTCAGGCAGCCTCACGGTCTGGTGAGGCTGGGAGCTTCGAGGATCTGAACCCGAGGTAGAAGCCACCGGAGAGGGAGACCGAGCCGAGGACGAAGACGCAGGTACCTCCGGATCCAATCTTGATTGGGAAGCCACAAAGGACAAAGGCGCCGGAACCTCTGGATCCAGGGCGGCAAAGCTGTTTCTGGTCTGTGTCAGTTCCGGGCTCAACATCTCCATGGAGACCCCGTTGCCAGAGGGCGACTTCCTTGACTTCCACGGCAGGTGACATTCCTCCATGGCTGGTTGGTTGGGTCAAGATCAGCTCTGTTCTCCAGGGAAGTGGGAGACCCCGTCGGGGTAGGAACCCTGCCTAGCACCGGCCAGTCGGCTGTGGGGAGCCGACATAGCGGTTCAACTTCCACCAGACCAGAGCGGCGTCCGGCTACTGGGGTGGAAGAAAAATGAAAAGTAGGTGGGCATGGGTTCCCCAGTAGCTTATGTAGGTTTGCTACTTGCTTGCTAAGAGTAGCTACTTCGCTCCTGTAGTCCTCTGCAAGCAAGCAGTTGCTACATTGAAAGTCAATGTGGTCCACATTGTCCCAGAACAAAGCAAAGTAAACACAGCTCCTGCAACGCTGGAAACGTTCAATAGCGGCCTCCATTTGAGACAGCCGAGCCAGCTAGGCTAGCTGGGCTTTCGCATCTCTTCCCCTGTACGGAATCTGGCAGGATCCCAGGACAGATAGCAGCGCTCACAGCAATTTAGCCCAACAGAGCCGTAGGATTCATAATGAAATAAAAGTATATAAAAACTCAGCTTTTAAACTGAGGTCTTTAGTTCAGGTTTCAGCTTTCGACAGGTTTCAGTGTTCAACAGCTTTCAACAACAACAAACATACGTCACGCTCTGATTCATCACTCCAGACGGAGCCTTTCCACTGCTCCAGAGTCCAATTGCGGCGAGCATTACACCACTGTGTGCGGCTGCTTGGCCATGGAAACCATTTCATGAAGCTCCCGAACAGTTCTTGTGCTGAGGTTGCTTCCAGAGTCAGTTTGGAACACGGTTTTTACGCACTTCTGCACTGGGTGGTCCCGTTCTGTGAGCTTGTGTGGCCTACCCCTTCGCGACTGAGCTGTTGTTGCTCCTAGATGTTTCCACTTCACAATAGCAGCACTTACAGTTGACCGGGGCAGCTCTAGCAGGGCAGAAATTTAACCAACTGACTTGTTGGAAAGGTGGCATCCTATGACGGTGCCACATTGAAAGTCACTGAGCTCTTCAGTAAGGCAATTATACTGCCAATGTTTGTCTGTGGAGATTGCATGGCTGTGTGTTCGATTTTATACACTTGTCAGCAACGGGTGTGACTGGAATAGCCAAATCCACTAATTTGAAGGAGTGTCCACATACTTTTGTATATATAGTGCATACAAAAATATATATATATTTGTTGCCTCAGGGCAACGTTGTGCAATTAGGTTACTTTACAGGGCAATATCCTGCTAAATGGAAGACATGATGGCCTTGGTCAATGTTTTTGCCAACATATCCACTAACATTCACAGGCAAATGGACACAGGGACATTCTATGGGTGAAAGTAGCCTAATAAAGCAGTTAGGATCATACCCTCTGATAGTGAGGACAGCAAGGAAGAATGGGGCCACAGATTCAGGTTTGAGAGTCGGTGAAATACTAGTTAATGCCCAAATTGTATTTTCTTATGAAAATATTGCTTGTTTCTACTACATTGTCTTACGTAAACCCCTATGAAAACAACCATTTTAACTGAATAACATTTAATCCTATATCTTATGGCCAATGTACTGTATGTTGATAATCCATAGGCTAGAAAAGCTGATGATTTTATAATCTTTATTCAACACATTACAAACACAACAACAAAACATTTTTTTGAGAGCAAATGCCAGACTAAACACAAACTTTGGCATGAACATAAAATTACACTGGCTGTTCTTCAGAAACATAAATACTTATGTCAAGATCTGTGTATCAAAGTTACATGTTCATTGATTTCAGGTCATAAATCAATTTTGTGTTTCTTCCTGGAGTATTCATGGGCTATTTAGAATACACAGCAACACACAAAGATGCAGAACATCCATTACAGGTTGTTCATTTAGGATCACATAAATATATCTCTGGATTTGTGGCAAAAAATGTGAAGATTTGACAAACATTTTACAAAATAAATAAATAACAAATAAAATGATGGTATACCGACTGATGTATGTATGTTAGAAGAAATGACAAAAATATGTTTTATCTTTTGGAATTGCTCAAATAAGAGTTCTGGTGAAATGTGCAAACAAACAAAAACACAGTGAAGTCAATCCAGAAAATATATCCTCGCCTTGAAGGTCATTGATAAGTTATTATTGTGCGCTGGTGTTCCAAAAACATACAGGTCAGAGAATTAGGTCTTCCTGTATTTGGTTTAAATGGTTCCTCAAGTCATTTGGTGAATATGACTGTGTTGCAGCAAGGGCAATGATAGAGAGGTCAGTGTCCAACGTAAGTGGTCATGTGGTATTGGCAGTCATCTCTTTGGGTTATTTGACGTGGAAGACCTTTCTCTGAGGAGATTTCCTAAAGTTCTCGAACTTCAAGAGGTCACTTACTGTTGTTCTTCATGACGAGAGGTTGTTTCCAACATGTTTTTTTCTTTGTTTGTTTAAATTTGCAACGTAAAAATGATGACAGGAATCCAACCATTCGTAGCATTTGTCCTTTTCTTCATTCACTTATCATTTCATAAAAAGAGAAAAAAGAAGTGCTGACGATCCCCTGTTCTTCCTCCCCATTTCTGTCCCGCCCTCCCTTCCCAGGTGCGTGGCTGTCCTGTATCCTCTTTCTGTCCTTCTTGAGTCCAGACCAGTGGCTCATCTTAGCCCAGCCCCACTCTCCCCCCTCCAGAGGTAGTCCTGTCCAGGGGAGAGAGAACGGTGCTCACCCCCAAGTCCCCGGCCTGTCCTGTCGTCTGGGGGGCTCAGCGATACAAGCGATGCCAAGCTGAGGCGCGGGTCGCTATTGCTGATCTTGAACAGACCACTGGGCCCCAGGAAAGCCTCTCTCTCACTAGGGAAATGGTTGATCACGGTCTCCAGGTCGTTAAACACTGCTGTGTCACTCAGTTGCTTCCTAGTACGCAGCCGGTGCCGCCGCAGCACCACGATGCCCGCCGCTAGGCCCAGGGCAAGCAACGCCAGGATGCAAGAGGCAGTGAGGGTGGCGGAAGAAGGCTTATTTGTCATTTGGGAAGCGGGCTGGAAGCTGAGCTGCAGCGTGAACTCACAGCTAGGTCCCATGAAACCTGTCGGACACTGACACACAGGACCCGTGAAGTGGGTGAAGCAGGTGCCGCCATTCTGGCAGGGCTGGGCGCTGGCACCGCGGCCACAGGCGTCCGAACGCACACTGCAGTTCTTGCCGGCGTAGCCCAACGTGCACGAGCATGTGTAGTCGTCCACGTTGTCCTGGCAGGTGCCAGCATTCTGGCAGGGTACTGAGGCACAGTCATCGATGTTGATCTGGCAGTTGGCACCGGTAAACCCGGAGCGGCAGCGGCATAGCACACTCTGACCCAGGTCTATACACTCACCACCTAAAAGACAACATATGACACGGCTCCACTTAGTACACTGCAGCCTGCCACATTCTGAAGTAGTACAAGATGGGGTACATGGGATATCACACTGTTGCCACTTCTTAAGTCTTGTTTGGGATGCAATGACTAACAAGGAACTTTTGTTGCCATGTCACTAATCATTTGGACAAATCACAATTTCGCAGGTGCTCGCATCTTTCGAATTTCAGTATTACCAGCAGGTGCATACTTTAACCAATAGAGGTCATCAGAACCAAGACAAGCTCATCTCCATCCACTTTCACCTGCTTCCACATTTTTTGGGAGCAGGTGAACTGTTTTAAGTTCCTGGGCCTAACCATCTCGTCCGATCTGACATGGTCAGCCAACACAAATGGCTCTAATTCCTGAGGCGACTGAGGAAGTTTGGCATGAGCACAGGCACTCTAGTCAACTTCTACAGAGTCAGGGTAGAGAGCCTCCTGGCTGGATCCATCACTGTGTGGTATGGTAAAACCAACACACAAGACCACAAAAGGCATCAGAGGGTAGTGTTCAATGCAGAGAAAATCATTGGCACTGCTCTCCCCTCCATCGAGGCCATCTATGCTGACAGATTCCACACTAGAGGCCAAAAGACAGTACGGTACCCCAGCCACGCAGCCAGTGCACTGTTCTCCCAGCTACCATCTATTCTAGGCAGAGATAGAGGAGCATCAAGACATCCACTACCAGGTTCAAAAATAGATTTTATCCCGGTGCAATCCGCCTGTTAAAACAAGGAACCTGCCTGCTGTTTTTATCCTACTTTTGGCACTTGAGCACATATGACTGAACTGTTTATGATCTTACCACGTTTAAAAAAAAATGTGTGACGTTTTGTTTTATGTAAACAAAGTCAGATCCGCTGCGTTGATAGGCAGGTCAGTCTCACCTTCTGTGTTCTGCTGTAGAATTGAATAGAGCGCACTCAACGCTGCTTTGAATCCTTTGTTTGTGGTCAAGAGAACATTGTCGTAATCAAAACCCAACCTTCAAGTGAGTCATGACGAACTCACTTACAAAACTCTGTTTTAGACAAGACTGACTTCATGAACAAAATTATACTATTTACACTTTGTAGTCAATTTTGACACTGGAATAAATGTTTCTGAATAACATCGATGCCACTGGCTTTTTTTTTCAAATAATCTGTTTATTGCCTTCAGTTGCACTTTAATACTTGCAAATGTAAAAAAAAAAGTTTAACTACTTGAACTTGATATACTACAGTCAGACTCACCATTCAGACATGGGCTGTTGCTGCAGCGGTCTAGTTTCTTCTCGCAGTTGGAGCCGGTGTATGTGGGAGGGCAACGGCAGGTATAGCCCCCCGTTGGCGTCTCCATGCAGGTGCCCCCGTTGAAGCAAGGCCCGTCGGCACACGTCATGGCAATGATCTCACAGTTCTTCCCATAGAAGCCCTGGGGGCAGGTGCACGAGTAGTCGTTCTCCAGGTCCTAAAGAGAGAGAGTATTGTCATTAGAGTATTTTTGAGTACTGTCGAGAGTATGGTTGTTAGAGACACCTAGACTGGGCTTTGGCTGATCATGTTTCTGACATTGTCTTATTTGAACATATTTATTACTAGAATGTATTTGTTACACTGTATTAGTGTCAAGGATACATTTCCATTTTACCCTCAAATGGACAATTAAGTTAAAAAATTAAACATGGCTTTCCAAGTTAATTAAAATAAAACAACCCCTATTTCCTGCAAGCAGAAATATTACTCACATTGCAGCTGCCGCCATTCTTGCAGGGGTTGCTGTCACACTCGTTGGTCTCCAGCTCACAGTTGGTGCCGCTGTAGCCCGGGCGGCAGGTACAGGTGTAGCTGCCCTGGCCTGTGTTGGTGCAGGTGGCATCGTTGGCACATGGCCGGTGGTTGGTGCAGTAGTTGAGGTCTTGGTCACAGAAGAGGCCGCCCCAACCCTCCTTGCAGTCACACTGCCATGGCTGACCGCAGGTGCCATGGAGGCAGCCTGGGTAACGCACACACTCATTGCATGAGGGCCCCTGCCAGCCCATCCTGCACTTGCAGTCCCCAGGGGCCTCGCAGTAGCCGTGCCTCTCGCTGCAATCCGCCGAGCAGATGGCTGGAGGGAGGAGGGGAGAGATGGGAGGGTGATTACAATGAATGGGCAGATTGGGCACCCCTCCCTGCGCTTTATATCACAGAACATGCACATACTCAGACACCCAACACCGTCTCACCCCCCTCCCCAGCCCCGTCTCAGACTTCAACTGTTTAAGTATTAAACCAAGCAGCTGGTGAGCACACAACCGCAGGAACAGAAGCCAGTTCTTTCTTTTCTCCCTCTGCCTCACGCACACCCGCAACACACAGACACACAGCATCTCCAACATGTGTCCCTGGCAGTCACGGTTCTTTCTCCCTTTGTTACAGGGGAACAAAAGGCAGATTGAACTCCACATGCATTCAAACTCCACAAGCAATCAGCAGTTAAAACAATAACAAAGCTACTCCCTGCCACTGTTTCACCAAAATGGAGCACTCTCAAATCCATAGACTAAGCTATAAAAGCAAGGACTGACCATCCATTTTTTTTAGGCTATACAGTGTTTGTTTACATTTACTTTGTTTGCAAACATTGGAGTAAAACAAAGGGGATATTTTGGTTTCTGATGGGATACGACAGTTGATCTAAGCTCATGGGGCATTTATAAGTTATATTCTTCAAGAATCAATAGGTACAAAATGGATGTAGTTACTGCAGTTTGCCCCTTTAAGACTCCTGCAATTATGCCTGTCTAAAATAGTAGAACGGCTGGTTAAAGGATTCAAGTGAAATCCTTTAGGGAGACCTAATCTTCATTTAGAAATAACTTCCAACAAACATTTTCATAAAACAAGGTTGAGTTAAAGTGTTGCACATGCTTCATTGTTGGTGTGATTGTGTAGACCTATGTGTAATAATTATTGTGATTAGGCCTGTCGGTAATAATTATTGTCACCAATCATTCAGGCCTAAATGCTGCCTATATGCTGTCCCTGTGAAACCTTTAAAAAGTATTAATTGTGTTTCACCAATGAGAATGCCAACTATAACATTAGCCTCATTGATCAATTCATAATTGCGTGCACTGTGCAGTCCATCCGCAATAGGCCTATACAATGCAGTCCGTCCAAACTGGTTGACAGCATCTGAGTCTGGACAGCAACGTAGTCATTGACGTTAACTCGATTGTACTTACGATCAGAACAGTAGTTGCCCTTCCAGCCCTCCAGACAGTGTTTGTTCCCCTCCTCGTCACAGGTGTAGTGGCCCAAAGTGTCGTCGCGGGGTCTGCAGTACTCCGCGCAGCTATCGCCAAAGTAGTACTCGTCACAGAATACGTGGTAGGAGTAGCGCAGCTCGCTCTGCTCTCCGAAGTGGACGTCTTGAGACCAGTCCTCGCCGATGGCCAGTCTTCTTCTGGTTGCCAAGCGGCTGACAAGGTTGTTTTGGTTGTCTGAAATATACAATAACGTGTGTATTTTAGTAGCCTATTGACATACCGAATGTTTGAATTTAGGTAGGCTGTTAAAGAAAGGCTATATGTCTACTGCAACAACACCGTACCTGTGTATTCTGTAGGGGTTTCTGCGTTCCATGCTTCAATTATTAGTGAAAATGTTCCCTGGAATATAGGTAAATCCTGGGTTAAAGTTTACGCAATAATGATATACAGTAACATCATTTATATTTGCATGTCTAACATTTCATATTTATGTATAAACGGTTATTTACCGGCCACTTGAAATGGAACGGTATTCTAATTGGAGCGCTGCTGGAAATCGAGGTCTGATCTGCGCGGATGACGTTGGTATGTCCGGTTCCAAACGTGCATGGTGGCTCCGCATGGATAACGTCCTCCGAGTGTTTTAGACAAATTCGGAAAAATATGTGGCAGTCTCTATGCCTTCTGCATATGCGGTGGGCAGTGTTGAACGAATGGACTTTCAGCTCGAACACTCCAGAGGACGATACCTGCCAAGAGAAGAACGAATTGGACATTAGAAATCAATCATATTTAAGCTGTGTGTAAAAAAAGGCAATATTGAGTGGTTCCTTATTGTTACGTGTCGTACTTACCACTTGCATTACAACCAAAGCCAAGACACATCTAAAGGGTAGTGAGGCCATTTATGTCAGTTGTTTGGTTGGTAGCTATACAACAATCCGCAGGTGTATGCATTCGTTGTGTCCAATAGAAGTGACACGCGCTTATTCCCAAAAAATCAAATAGCTAAAGCTGTAGAAAAATATCCTTGCAGTCACACCATAAAATAAGTGTGAAAAGGCATCAAAAGTTATCGCTTTTCCCTGGTCGTGGTCTTCACTTGTTTTGGTTCTGGTGCTGAATTAGATTGATTTGGGTTTTATACCCCTGATGCGCCCCCTTCGCGCGTTAGGAGGCGGGACAGGGAAAGACCCAAGGGACAACCAGTAGATGTGGGATGCGTGTGTATTTGGTGCTGATTAAATTTGAAGGCACAAGACCTATACTTCGACCATAATCATATTTTAAATTGTGATTGGATCAAGATTAATTTTATACAGTAATACGAATAGCCAAATGTCAACTAATTTGGAGTTGTGGGCTAGCTAGCCTATGGAAATAGAATGACACCTGCATCTAAAACGGCATGTTTAGACCTGCATATTTAATTATTCAACTTCTATCAGACATAAAAAAATACAAAATTGGAAACATGTAAAGAGAAAGTTGTTAATGTAAGAACTTTAGCCTACCGGTATTAAATAAATGGTTTATTAATTGATAGACAGTATCATCTGACGGACTAGGCTACATTTGTGGTTATAGGTGGTTATAACCTATTATTTGATATATATACTTAGGCTTATAATTTATATTCCAAATAACTTTTTCACAAAACGTTGGCATAATAATTCATTGCCCTTATTGTTTTTTTGGTAGGCTAAATATCGATCTGAAGGCTGTATGGAAGGGCTGTATGGAAGAATTGCATGGTCTGCCCTTTCTTCAGTCCCAAAATAATTGCTCAGACGCGTGCTAGCCGACAAAAGCAGACAGGTTACGGATAAGACCTTTCATTGTGCGCCTCGGGGATATTCGGGGGTCTATTGTTAACTGGTTGAATTGGGGAGGGCACTCGCACTAGAGTTTTGGATATCATGGCAGTTGCCTTTGTGTGAACTTCATGCGAACAGCTGTATGGTAATCAATGGCACATGGTCTACGGTGCGGTGTCCCCACACACTATTGTTTTCTCGAACCATCCTTCCCAACTGCGCACTACTTTCTTAATGCATATTGATTTAGGGGGTACCAACGGTGGTATTTCCAGCATCTGTCGTGCATGGGCCTTTTGCCAGTATAGCCTATAGGCCTACATCATTATTTCATAAACTGTATTAGGGGGATTAATGATTAAAATGCATACCACAGGCTATCAATACTGATCATCTGCCCAATAGCGTCTATTAACATTGGACATTTGCAAAATATTGAGTGGCAGTAGCAGGTTGAATCAATGTAATTTCAACAAAACAATTAAATGTGATGCCGTTCAATCAACGTGGAAAACTGAGTTATTAAAAAGTCATTTCGTATTTTTGTCATGCAACTTTTAACCTAAATCCAATGACAGGGTGACATTTTTGGTTGATTTCACGTTGTTTGACAACTCAACCAAATAAAACAAAAACTGACGTCTGTGCCCAGTGGGCTAGTTTAGCTATACGTTACTTTAGACCATGCACCTCAATAACCTTAATATTGAAACAGTTACTATGGGATGTTGGACTATATAGTCAATTTAACTATTAGCCTACTATATAATCTCCTACCAATAATATGTGTAGCCGAGTGCGTTTTATACAGAGAATAGACTCATTTGTTCTTAGAAATTGCGCAGAGATGTTGAAGTAACCAGTTTATTGAGAACAAACCCTTTCAAGCAGAGTCATAAAAATGGCTTCACTCTAAAGTGTGTGATTTAGAGGGGGAAGGGCCACTGCTGTTCGCTCGTACCTTCATATTCTAACGAGCGAGGGGCGCGTGGCGTCAATGAACCGCACATTATCCCTGGCACACTTCTATGCTACAACACTAATTCACGTCAACCCGTGAAGTTGGGCACAGATCAGTCAACAGATGTAGCATACTGAAAGGAGTCCTCAACGGCATAGAAATATAAAGAAATGTTCATCAGAAATAAATATTAAAAGCTTAAAAATGTCCTTAGTCGCTCAGTTGTTGCAAGTGCCATGCTCTACCGCCAGGATAATGGGTTCGATTCCCGGGCAGTAAATTGTATGCATGCATGACTAAGTCACTTTGCATAAAAGTGTCTCCTAATGGTATACACTGAGTGTACAAAACATTAGGATGACCCTGGGTTAAATGCGGAAGACATTTCAGTTACATTTACATTTACATTTAAGTCATTTAGCAGACGCTCTTATCCAGAGCGACTTACAAATTGGTGCATTCACCTTATGACATCCAGTGGAACAGCCACTTTACAATAGTGAATCTAAATATTTTAAGGGGGGGAAGGGGGGTGAGAAGGATTACTTTATCCTATCCTAAGTATTCCTTAATGAGGTGGGGTTTCAGGTGTCTCCGGAAGGTGGTGATTGACTCCGCTGTCCTGGCGTCGTGAGGGAGTTTGTTCCACCATTGGGGAGCCAGAGCAGCGAACAGTTTTGACTGGGCTGAGCGGGAACTGTACGTCCTCAGTGGTAGGGAGACGAGCAGGCCAGAGGTGGATGAACGCAGTGCCCTTATTTGGGTGTAGGGCCTGATCAGAGCCTGGAGGTACTGAGGTGCCGTTCCCCTCACAGCTCCGTAGGCAAGCACTATGGTCTTGTAGCGGATGCGAGCTTCAACTGGAAGCCAGTGGAGAGAGCGGAGGAGCGGGGTGACGTGAGAGAACTTGGGAAGGTTGAACACTAGACGGGCTGTTTTGGCGTTCTGGATGAGTTGTAGGGGTTTAATGGCACAGGCAGGGAGCCCAGCCAACAGCGAGTTGCAATAATCCAGACGGGAGATGAAAAGTGCCTGGATTAGGACCTGCGCCGCTTCCTGTGTGAGGCAGGGTCGTAATCTGCGGATGTTGTAGAGCATGAACCTACAGGAACGGGCCACCGCCTTGATGTTAGTTGAGAACGACAGGGTGTTGTCCAGGATCACGCCAAGGTTCTTAGCGCTCTGGGAGGAGGACACAATGGAGTTGTCAACCGTGATGGCGAGATCATGGAACGGGCAGTCCTTCCCCGGGAGGAAGAGCAGCTCCGTCTTGCCGAAGTTCAGCTTGAGGTGGTGATCAGTCATCCACACTGATATGTCTGCCAGACATGCAGAGATGCGATTCGCCACCTGGTCATCAGAAGGGGGAAAGGAGAAGATTAATTGTGTGTCGTCTGCATAGCAATGATAGGAGAGACCATGTGAGGTTATGACAGAGCCAAGTGACTTGGTGTATAGCGAGAATAGGAGAGGGCCTAGAACAGAGCCCTGGGGGACACCAGTGGTGAGAGCGCGTGGTGAGGAGACAGATTCTCGCCACGCCACCTGGTAGGAGCGACCTGTCAGGTAGGACGCAATCCAAGCGTGGGCCGCGCCAGAGATGCCCAACTCGGAGAGAGTGGAGAGGAGGATCTGATGGTTCACAGTATCGAAGGCAGCAGATAGGTCTAGAAGGATGAGCGCAGAGGAGAGAGAGTTAGCTTTAGCGGTGCGGAGCGCCTCCGTGATACAGAGAAGAGCAGTCTCAGTTGAATGACTAGTCTTGAAACCTGACTGATTTGGATCAAGAAGGTCATTCTGAGAGATAGCGGGAGAGCTGACCAAGGACGGCACGTTCAAGAGTTTTGGAGAGAAAAGAAAGAAGGGATACTGGTCTGTAGTTGTTAACATCGGAGGGATCGAGTGTAGGTTTTTTCAGAAGGGGTGCAACTCTCGCTCTTGAAGACGGAAGGGACGTAGCCAGCGGTCAGGGATAAGTTGATGAGCGAGGTGAGGTAAGGGAGAAGGTCTCCGGAAATGGTCTGGAGAAGAGAGGAGGGGATAGGGTCGAGCGGGCAGGTTGTTGGGCGGCCGGCCGTCACAAGACGCGAGATTTCATCTGGAGAGAGAGGGGAGAAAGAGGTCAGAGCACAGGGTAGGGCAGTGTGAGCAGAACCAGCAGTGTCGTTTGACTTAGCAAACGAGGATCGGATGTCGTCGACCTTCTTTTCAAAATGGTTGACGAAGTCATCTGCAGAGAGGGAGGAGGGGGGAGGGGGAGGAGGATTCAGGAGGGAGGAGAAGGTGGCAAAGAGCTTCCTAGGGTTAGAGGCAGATGCTTGAAATTTAGAGTGGTAGAAAGTGGTTTTAGCAGCAGAGACAGAGGAGGAAAATGTAGAGAGGAGGGAGCAAAGGATGCCAGGTCCGCAGGGAGGTGAGTTTTCCTCCATTTCCGCTCAGCTGCCCGGAGCCCTGTTCTGTGAGCTCGCAATGAGTCCTTCGAGCCACGGAGCGGGAGGGGAGGACCGAGCCGGCCTGGAAGATAGGGGACATAGAGAGTCAAAGGATGCAGAAAGGGAGGAGAGGAGGGTTGAGGAGGCAGAATCAGGAGATAGGTTGGAGAAGGTTTGAGCAGAGGGAAGAGATGATAGGATGGAAGAGGAGAGAGTAGCGGGGGGAGAGAGAGCGAAGGTTGGGACGGCGCGATACCATCCGAGTAGGGGCAGTGTGGGAAGTGTTGGATGAGAGCGAGAGGGAAAAGGATACAAGGTAGTGGTCGGAGACTTGGAGGGGAGTTGCAATGAGGTTAGTGGAAGAACAGCATCTAGTAAAGATGAGGTCGAGCGTATTGCCTGCCTTGTGAGTAGGGGGAAGGTGAGAGGGTGAGGTCAAAAGAGGAGAGGAGTGGAAAGAAGGAGGCAGAGAGGAATGAGTCAAAGGTAGACGTGGGGAGGTTAAAGTCACCCAGAACTGTGAGAGGTGAGCCGTCCTCAGGAAAGGAGCTTATCAATGCATCAAGCTCATTGAAACTCTCCGAGGGGACCTGGAGGGCGATAAATGATAAGGATGTTAAGCTTGAAAGGGCTGGTAACTGTGACAGCATGAAATTCAAAGGAGGCGATAGACAGATGGGTAAGGGGAGAAAGAGAGAATGACCACTTGGGAGAGATAAGGATCCCGATGCCACCACCCCGCTGACCAGAAGCTCTCGGGTGTGCGAGAACACGTGGGCGGACGAAGAGAGAGCAGTAGGAGTAGCAGTGTTATCTGTGGTGATCCATGTTTCTGTCAGTGCCAAGAAGTCGAGGGACTGGAGGGAGGCATAGGCTGAGATGAACTCTGCCTTGTTGGACGCAGATCGGCAGTTCCAGAGGCTACCGGAGACCTGAACTCCACGTGGGTCGTGCGCGCTGGGACCACCAGATTATACGTTACTTTAGCCGCCACGCGGTGTGGAGCGTTTGTATGGCCTGTGCAGAGAGGAGAGAACGGGGATAGACAGACACATAGTTGACAGGCTACAGAAGAGGCTACGCTAATGCAAGGAGATTGGAATGACAAGTGGACTACACGTCTCGAATGTTCAGAAAGTTAAGCTTACGTAGCAAGAATCTTATTGACTAAAATGATACAGTACTGCTGAAGTAGGCTAGCTGGCAGTGGCTGCGTTGTTGACTTTGTAGGCTAGCTGGCAGTGGCTGCGTTGTTGACACTACACTAATCAAGTCGTTCGTTGAGTGTAATAGTTTCTACAGTGCTGCTATTCGGGGCTAGCTGGCTAGCTAGCAGTGTTGATTACGTTACGTTGCGTTAAAAGAACGACAATAGCTGGCTAGCTAACCTAGAAAATCGCTCTAGACTACACAATTATCTTTGATACACAGACGGCTATGTAGCTAGCTATGTAGCTAGCTACGATCAAACAAATCAAACCGTTGTGCTGTAAAGAAATGAAATGAAAAATGTGATACTACCTGTGGAGCGAAGCGGAATGCGACCGGGTTGTTGAGTGCGGAAGTTCTATTCAGTAGACGTTGGCTAGCTGTTGGCTAGCTAGCAGAGTCTCCTACGTTAAGGACGACAAATAGCTGGCTAGCTAACCTCGGTAAATTAAGATAATCACTCTAAGACTACACGCTCTAAACTACACAATTATCTTGGATACGAAGACAGCAAAGACAACTATGTAGCTAGCTAACACTACACTAATCAAGTCGTTCAGTTGAGTGTAATAGTTTCTACAGTGCTGCTATTCGGTAGACGGTGGACGTTTGCTAGCTGGCTAGCTGCTGGGCAGATAGCAGTGTAGACTACGTTAGGACGACGAAATACGAAGTTGCAATAGAAGTGCTGACTGTTTCACTTTGTTGTCCTCTTTCTTTTCCTTTTTCTTCTGTCCTTCTTTTATCCTTATTTTGTCTTCCTTTCTTCTGTTAACTAGATATTTTTTGTTGTTATTCTTTGTAAGCTAGCTAGCTTCTTACAGGAGAGTCCCTAGCAACTGCTTAGCAACAAGTAAACAATTCTGCTAGCAATTCAACTAGCTAAGATAACTGTACAATTTTATGAAAAATAGTTCATTTTTCAAAAGCCCGTCTTTTTTGGTTTGTTCCTGGTTTGTTGAAGTTGAAGGTGTTCAGTTGTACAACTGACTAGGTACCCTCCTTTCAAATCAATCAAATCAAAATGTATTAATCACATAGACATGGTTAGCAGATGTTATTGTGAGTGTAGTGAAAAGCTTATGCTTCTAGATCTGACGGTGCAGCAGTATCTAATAGGTAATATCTAACAACTCCACAACAAAACTTAATACACACAATCTAGTAAAGGAATGGGATAAGAATATATAAAATATATGGATGAGCAGTGACAGAGCGGCTCAGATGCAATAGATAGTGTAGGATAAAGTATATACATGAGATACGTAATGTGAGATATGTGCACATTCTTGAAGTGGCATTATTAAAGTGACTAGTGTTCCATTTATTAAAGTGGCCAATGATATCAAGTCTGTAGATAGGCAGCCGCCTCTCTGTGCTAGTGATGGCTGTTCATGCAATCTGATGACCTTGAGATAGAAGCTGTTTTTCAATCTCTCTGTCCCAGCTTTGATGCACCTGTACTGACCTCGCCTTTTGGATGGAAGCGGGGTGAACAGATAGAGGCTTGGGTGGTTATTGTCCTTGATGATCTTTTTTTGCCTTCCTGTGACATCGAGTGTTGTAGATGTCCTGGATGGCAGAGGTAGTTCGCCCCCGGTGATGCGTTGTGCAGACCACCCTCTGGGTTGTGCAGACCACACCTGACACCAGCCCCTCCTGCAGCAAAGCACCCCCACAACATGATTCTGCCACCCCGGTGCTTCATGGTTGGGATGGTAATTCTTCGGCTTGCAAGCCTCCCCCTTTTCCCTCCAAACATAACGATGGCAATTATGGCCAAACAGTTTTACTTTTGTTTCATCAGACCAGAGAATATTTCTCAGAAAATTACGATCTTTGTCCCCATGTGCAGTTGCAAACCGTAGTCTGGCTTTTTTATGGCAGTTTTGGAGCAGTGGCTTCATCCTTGCTGAGCAGCCTATCAGGTTATGTCGATATAGGACTTGTTTTACTGTGGATATAGATACTTTTGTACCTGTTTCCTCCAGTGTCTTCACAGGGTCCTTTGCTGTTGTTCTGGGATTGATTTGCACTTTTCACACCAAAATACGTTAATCTCTAGGAGACAGAATGCGTCTCCTTCCTGAGTAGTATGACGGCTGCGTGGTCCCATGGTGTTTATACTTACGTACTATTGTTTGTACAGATGAACGTGGTACCTTCAGGTGTTTGGAAATTGCTCCCAATGATGAACCAGACTTGTGGAGGTCTACAATTGTTTTTCTGAAGTCTTGGCTGATTTCTTTTGACTTTCCCAGTGATGTCAAGCAAAGAGGCACTGAGTTTGAAGGTAGGCCTTGAAATACAGGTACACCTCCAATTGACTCAAATGATGTCAATTAGCCTGTCAAGAAGCTTCTCAAGCAATGACATAATTTTCTGGAATTTTCCAAGCTGTTTAAAGGCACAGTCAACTTAGTGTATGTAAACTTCTGACACACTGGAATTGTGATACAGTGAATTATAAGTGAAAAAATCTGTCTGTAAACAATTGTTGGAAAAAATACTTGTGTCATGCACAAAGTAGATGTCCTAACCAACTTGCCAAAACTATAGTTTGTGAACAAGAAATTTGTGGAGTGGTTGAAAAACTAGTTTTAATGACTCCAACCTAAGTGTATGTAAACTTCCAACTTCAACTGTACATACCCCAACCAGAAGCCATGGATTACAGGCAACATCCGCTAAAGGGTAGAGCTGCCACTTTCAAGGAGCAGGACTCTAACCCGGAAGCTTATAAGAAACCCCGCTATGCCCTCCGATGAACCATCAAAGAGGCAAAGCATCAATACAGGGCTAAGATCTAATTGTAATACACCAGCACCAACGCTCGTCGGATGTGGCAGGGCTTGCAAACTATTACTGACTACTAAGGGCAGCTCTTGGCTGTGCTTCCCTTAGTAGTCAGTAATAGTTAAGAACAAAATCTTATTTTCAATGATGGCCTAGGAACAGTGAGTTAACTGCCTTGTTAAGGGGCAGAAGATTATTACCTTCAGCATTAACCAGGTCAACATTCACAAGGTCGCATGGTCAGACGGATTACCAGGACGTATACTCAGAGCATGCGCTGATCAACTGGCAAGTGTCTTCACTAACAATTTTCAACCTTTCCTTATCGGAGTGTAATACCAACATGTTTCAAGCAGACCACCATAGTCCCTGTGCCCAAGAAGACTAAGGTATCCTGCCTAAATGACTACCGACCCATAACACTCACATCTGTAGCCATGAAAGTCTTTGAAAGGCTGCTCATGGCTCACATCAACACAATTATCCCAGAAACCGTAGACCCAGTCCAATTTGCATACTGCCCCAACAGATCCACAGATGATGCAATCTCTATTGCACCCCACACTGCCCTTTCACACCTGAAAAAAAGGACTACCTATGTGAGAATGCTATTCATTGAGTACAGCTCAAGCTCAACACCATAGTGTCCTCAAAGCTCATCACTAAGTGAAGGACCCTGGGACTAAACGCCTCTCTCTGCAACTGGATCCTGGACTTTCTGACGGGCTACCCCCCAGGTGGTAAGGGTAGGTAACAACACATCCTCCACGCTGATCCTCAACACGAGGGCCCCTCAGGGGTGCGTGCTCAATTCTCTCCTGTACTCCCGGTTCACTCCTGACTGCACGACCAGGCACGACTCCAACACCATCATTAAGTTTGCCGATGACACAACAGTGGTAGGCCTGGTCCCCGACAACAACGAGACAGCCTATTTGAAGGAGGTCACAGACCTGACCGTGTGGTGCAAGAACAACAACCTCTCCCTCAAAGTGATTAAGACAAAAGGAGATAATTGTGAACTACAGGAAAAGGAGGACCGAGCACACCCCCATTCTTGGCATCCACATAACCAACAAACTATCATGGTCCAAGCACACCAAGATAGTCGTGAAGAGGGCACGACAAAACCTATTCCTAACCTAGACTGAAAAGATTTGGCATGGGTCCTCAAATCCTCAAAAGGTTGTACAGCTGCACCATCGAGAGCATCCTGATGGGTTGCATCACTGCCTGGTATGGCACCGACTCAGCCTCCGACCGCAAGGCACTACAGAGGGTAGTTGCATACGGCCCAGTAAATCACTGGGGCCAAGTTTCCTGCCATCCAGGATCTCTATACCAGGCGGTGTCAGAGGAAGGCCCTAAATTGTCAAAAAGACTCCAGCCACCCTAGTCATAGACTGTTCTCTCTGCTACCGCACAGCAAACAGTACCCGGAGCGCCAAGTCTTGGTCCAAGTGGCTTCTACCCCCAAGCCATAAGACTCCTGAACATCTAATGAAATGGCTACCCAGACTATTTGTATTGCCCCCCCCTCTTTTACACTGCTGATACTCTCTTATCTATGTATAGTCACTTTAATACCTTTACCTTAATGTACATATTACCTCGACTAACCGGTGCCCTCGCACATTGACTCTATACCGGTATCCCCTGTATATAGCCTCGCAATTTTTATTTTGCTGCTGCTCTTGAATTATTTCTTACTTTTATTTATTTATTTGATTTTTTAGGCATTTTCTCAAAACTGCATTGTTGGTTAAGGGCTTGTAAGTAAGCATTTCACTCTAAGGTCTACCTGTTGTATTCGACGCATGTGACAAATAAAATTTGATTTGATTTACACAAACTGTAGTGTATTTAACAATGACATCAATAAGGGATCATAGCTTTCACCTGGTTTAACCTGGTCAGTCTATGACATGGAAGGAGCAGGTGTTGCTAATGTTTTGTACAGTAAGTGTATGTAAAATCTTATGGTTATTTAATAAAGATTAGCTGCCAATGCCTTCAAACATAGCAACTACCTCCTAAAAAAGCCCCAAAACTAGTGCTGGATATTAACCAGATAAGATTAGCCTACTTTGATCTATGCTATAGATATCTGAACATCATTGATACTGAACATTGCCAATCAGGTGCATCCCTTCATGGCAGTAGTATATCCATCTGCAAATTGATTTCTTCAGCAGGATAATGCCCAATGCCACAAGGATAGGATTGTCCAGGAATGGATACACTTACATGACAGTAAATTCAACTTACTGCAGTGGCCTGCCCAGTCACCAGAGCTCAAGCCAACTGAACATCTGTGGGATGAGATGGAACAAGCTATTCGTAGAGATAGTAGTAGAGATCCACTACCAGCCAACTTGACATAACTGGGGGAAGCATTATAGTCAACATGGGCCAGCATCTCTGTGGAACGCTTTTAACACCTTGCAGGGTCCATTCCCCAATGAATTGAAGCTGTTCTGAGGGCAAACAAAGGAAGGTGTTCCTGGTGTTTTGTAGTTCAAGGAATACAAGTTAGGCTTCCAGTTGTGTCTTTAACTCCAGCTTTTAATACATTACCATAACCATTTCTATATTGTTTTCCTGGTTATCATTTCTCTGGTTATTACATAGTCCTATTGTCTTCACATACAGTAATGATGGTTCTATTTCACTCTCTCATACCCTGTTTTATAGCTACATTTTCATCATATACAGTAGTAGTAGGTCAAAGATTCTTATTTCAATATCACACTGTTCCCCAGTAAGTTAGCATACCTGTTGTCTTTATATGCGGACCAATGCTGTGCATATCTATAGGTATATCTGAGAGGTCTTTGTGTCAAGGAGCAGATGGACTGTGTGCCTGGTCTCGCTCCCTCTCTGGTGCTGTTTCATTTGTATCCCCTCGAGGGGTGTGACACAAGCCTGCCATGGGGCATGGGAACCTGGGAAGAGGATTCACAGAGTTACTCCTGCCCTCCCATCAAAAGGACAAGCATCTGCCTGGTTCACAATACAGCTGCCCAGAGACCCTTTCCCTAAAGGGAGAGCGGGAGAGTTGGGGGAGAATCAGGCCAAGTTCCCCAGACCCTCAGGGGAAAAGCCAGGCTGTTCTGGCCACTACTCCTACCTCCCTACCCCCAGACTGCAGTCTGACTGTGGGACGGGACAAAAGGAGGGGTGGGGGTTGTGCTGGAGCATGTGGCTGGGTGTGGTAAGTTGTGCTCATTGATATGCTGCTCATGTGCAAGCATGTGGGTTAAGTGTATGTAGGGTAAGTATGTGTGTGTCTATGTGATGTTATAGCTATTTTTCATGTGTGTGTAAGGACATGTCTTATGATACTGTAATACAAGGTCCGTTGCGGGCCACAAACTCTTATTGCTTGGCCCAAAGACGAACACCCCAACCACAATCCCAATAAGAATATCTCAATTGTCAGATATTGTAAGGCATGTATCAATAAGGGTAATTTGTGTGTTTGAGGCATGGATGTGCAAGTCTCTAGTCTTTTCATTTTGCATCTGCCATGTCCAAGAAAACAATGGCTAAATACATTGATATCCCTCCCTGTCTTTAAACTATTTTTATCCTAAACTATCCGTTTCCAAAAAGTCTAAACTTCCACAGACAAATCACTTCCTGTATATAATTGTTATCATAAACAAATGCGGTGAAATACATAACATTAAATGGTTTATCAGCTTGAGGAACAGAAATCAATTTTACAATGTGACTCACAATCCTCTTTGTTTCATGTGGTAGAATGATGATAATTTAATACAGGATAAGACTATAGCGAGATCTGCCAGTCTTCACTTCTACCTCTCCTCCTATCCCTCGCTCCCCATATCCCTCCCTCTATCCTGCTTTCCCTCGCTCCTCATATCCCTCTCTCCCCATTTCCCTCCCTCACTCTCCATATTCCTCTCTCTCCCCCCATATCCCTCCCTTGCTCCCCATATCCCTGCCTCGATCCTCCAGTCCCTCGCTCCCCCTATCCCTACCTCTATCCTCCTATCTCTCGCTCCCCATATCCCTGCCTCTGTCCTCCTGTCCCTCGCTCCTCATATTTCTCCCTCTCTCCTCATATCCATCCCTCTCCTCCTGCCCCTCATATCCCTCTCTCTCTCCTGTTCCTCACTCCCCATATCCCTCACTCTCCTCCTGGAGCTACTCTGGCAGATGGGAGATGAAAGGCGGGGCAGGAGGGACGAGGGAACAGGAACAGGTGGGGGTGAAATGAGAAGAAAGAAAAGGGCAGAGGTCAACAGGGGCTAAAAGAAACGGGGGAGGGTACATGCGGAGGAGGAGAAATCAATCGGTCAATTTTAGTTTGCTTTTGGCCTCTCTAAATCCACAACTCTTCACCAGATGTCAGTTAACTCTATAGCCCAGTGGCGACCTTCTTTTGAGAGGTCAACTGGAAATCTACGAGCACACACACACACACAACGTTGTCTTGGAATGGTAAAGTTAATGAAACATATCTTAGGTTCAGTTTGCAATGGTCCTCACCAATGTTTTTTGATTCTTCCTGTGACTATAAAGGTTGTACATTTGTTATGCCAGTGCAGACATTACCTCCTGCTGCATGTTTGACTTGGCTGAATAGGGACATCATTTAATCCCTTCATTGAATGAGGCCGGGCCCCATAATGCTATCAGCAAAACCAGAGTAGTGCATTTTTTTCAGGGAAATTGGAAGGAATTTAACATTTAGTATCATTTCTTGGCAGGAAGAAAGCCTCCATTTGGAACCCATAACATGTTCAAAGTAAATAAGTATTGAAAATATTTTCTCAATCCAGATTAGGAGAACAAGTCATGAATCTCTGTCTCACTACTCTGATCGGAGATGTAAAAAGGCTAGAATATCGATGCCAGTGTTGACAAGCCGTATTTCATCCGTGTATTGCTTTATAAACATGCCATCCAGGGACAGACATGTTTACACTCTGGCTAGAGTTATCTTACTAAAATTAAAGGAGAAGGGATCCAACAACAGTGATGAATACAGCTGCACATTGAGGCCCCTGTCAGCCCCCCATTAGACTCTCCCTCCCCTCAGCTATTAGGAATAGAAACCCCCACCACCACATCCTCCAGACCGCACCATCCATGCTATACTACTCCTCCCTCCCCCCCATAAGCCAGCCCCGGCTGCTGTTTACTAGCCCACTGAGACAGACAAGAGCTGTAAAACAAGGCAAGGCTGTGTTAACTGCCGCTGTGTAATAGTTAAGACTAATTGACTGACTTGAAGTTGATAATTAACTTAAGGAACAAATTACAAAAAACGATTTCCAGGAATTTAGCATGAGGCCTGGTTGTTCGCCACAAAGGCAAACTGTGAGCTAGAGTTAGATATAACAGTGAACCTGTTTTTGTAGGTTGCTTTTAATTGGGGCCAATGTGTGTTAAAATGCTTGTGTAGAGGCTGCAACATTCAGCCGCTAATTTACGTAGCTACTTTGCTGCCCTCTAGTGTGCAGACGATGTTATGTCATCTTCACCTCTGCCTTGACAGGCAGTATATGGCATGGGCCACAAAATCACATGCAACCTATAAACAAACAATGTATCTACTGCTTAAATACAAATCTTATAACACATTCTAGAGGTCAACCGATTAAATCGGAATGGCAGATTAATTAGGGCAGATTTCAAGTTTTAATAACAAATCGTAAATCGGTATTCTTTTTTTACACCTTTATTTAATCTTTATTTAACTAGGCAAGTCAGTTAAGAACACATTCTTATTTTCAATGCCTGCCTAGGAACGGTGGGTTAACTGCCTCGTTCAGGGGCAGAACGACAGATTGTTACCTTGTCAGCTCGGGGGATTCAATCTTGCAACCTTACAGTTAACTAGTCCAATGCTCTAACCACCTGCCTCCATTGCACTCCACGGGGAGACTGCTCCAATGTGTACCTAACCATGAACATCAATGCCTTTCTTAAAATCAATACACAGAAGTATATATTTTTAAACTTGCATATTTTGCTAAAAGAAATCCAGGTTAGCAGGCAATATTAACCAGGTGAAATTGTGTCATTTCTCTTGCATTCATTGCACGCAGAATCAGTGTATATGGAACAGTTTGGACCGCGTAATTTGCCAGAATTTTACGTAATTATGACATAACATTGAAGGTTGTGCAATGTAACACAAATATTTAGACTAATGGATGCCACCCCTTAGATAAAATACTGAACGGTTCCTATTTCACTGAAAGAATAAACGTCTTGTTTTTGAGATGATAGTTTCCGGATTCGACCATATTAATGACCCAAGGCTCGTATTTCTGTGTGTTATTATGTTATAACTAAGTCTATTATTTGATAGAGCAGTCTGACTGAGTGGTGGTAGGCACCAGCAGGCTCGTAAACATTCATTCAAACAGCACTTTTGCGTTTTGCCAGCAGCTCTTTGTTGTGCGTCAAGCATTGCACTGTTTATGAGTTCAAGCCTATCAACTCCCGATATTAGGCTTGTGTAACCGATGTGAAATGGCTAACTAGTCAGCGGGGTGCACGCTAATAGCGTTTCAATCGTCACTCACTCTGAGACTTGGCGTGGTTGTTCCCCTTGCTCTGCATGGGTTACGCTGCTTCGAGGGTGGCTGTTGTCGATGTGTCCCTGGTTCGAGCCCAGGGAGGAGTGAGGAGAGGGATGGAAACTATACTGTTACACTGGCAATACTAAAGTGTCTATAACAACATCCAATTGTCAAAGGTTAATGAAATACAAATGGTATAGAGAGAAATAGTCCTATAATTCCTATAATAACTACAACCTAAAACTTCTTACCTGGGAACATTGAAGACTCATGTTAAAAGGAACCATCAGCTTTCATATGTTCCCATGTTCTGAGCGAGGAACTTAAACGTTAGCTTTCTTACATGGCACATATTGCACTTTTACTTTCTTCGCCAACACTGTATTTTTTAATTATTTAAACCAAATTGAACATGTTTCATTATTTATTTTAGGCTAAATAGATTTTATTGAAGTATTATATTAAGTTAAAATAAGTGTTGATTCAGTATTGTTGTAATTGTCATTATTACAAATACATTTGATTTTTTAATCGTCCGATTAAATCGGTATCGGCTTTTTTGGTCTTCCAATAATCGGTATCGGCGTTGAAAAATCATATTCGGTCGACCTCTAACACATTCACAACGTAGAATAAGAGGTTAACTTTCTGGGTGATTTAAATAATCGACCGGCATTCATCAGACTGCCCACTCAAGATAAAGCTTCAAACTGTAACTAGTGCCTGCAACCTGGTTCCGGTTATCAATCAACCTACCAGGGTAGTTACAAACAGTACAGGAATGAAATCATCAACATGTATTGATCATATCTTTACTAATGCTGCAGAGATTTGTTTGAAAGCAGTATCCAAATCCATCGGATGTTGTTGATATAAAGAATATTTGTTGGTCCGTAGTGTGTAAAGAGGAGCAAACAGACGCTGCACTTGACACATTTATGAAATTGCTTATTCCAGTTACTAATAAGCATGCACACATTAAGAAAATTACTTAAAAAACTTAAATCCCCATGGATTTATGAAGAATTTAAAAAATGTATGGTTGAGAGGGATGAGGCAAAAGGAATGGCAAATAAGTCTTGCTGCACAACCGATTGGCAAACATACTGCAAATTGAGAAATCATGTGACTAAACTGAATAAAAACAAGAAAATACACTATGAAACAAAGACAAATGACAAAGAATGATAGTAAAATGCTTGAGCACCTTAAATGAAATTTTGGGAAAAAAGGCAAACTCATTGAATCATCACAGAACCAACTGATATTGCAAACTACTTTAATGATTTTTTCATTGGCAAGATTAGCAAACTGAGCCATGCCATTCCAGCAACAAATGCTGAATTTTTTTCCAAACCAGCTGCAACACTGGGGAGGGGGAGGATTGTGGGGGTAGACCCAGGGTGCAGGGCACCCCGGAGCCAAACACTATTCCTGCATCCTGGGAGGATGTGATGGAGGAAGAGGGGGGGATGTTGGAATTACGGATGGTGTTCTCACCGGTAGATATGGAGCAGGGGAGCATCGGGTGAGTCTCCTGTTTATGTTTTTTTTCTGTCTGGGTTTAGAATGAGTGTATTACATGTTTTTATTTTTTTCATGGAGTCTAATTGTACTTTTGTTAGTTTAAATGTAAGGGGTTTAAGGGATTTTGTTAAGAGGAGGGCGGTTTTTAGTTATTTGGAGGGTGTGGGGTTTGATTTTTGTTTTTTACAGGAGGTTCACCTGAGGGATGGAGGGGATGTTATTAGATTTAAGAGGGAGTGGGACAAGGGGGAGTCGGTTTGGGGTGTTGGGGGGGTGCACTCATCGGGGGTAGGGATTTTGTGTGGGCACAGGGAGGTAAAAGTGGAGGATTCTTTTGTGGTAATGCAGGGGAGGGTTATAGGGGTGGATGTCACGATAAGGGATTGTAAATTTAGATTAGTGGTGGTGTATGGGCCACAGGTGGTGGCAGACAGGAGGGAGATGGTGGACTGTCTGACGCCCCTGTGTGTCACAAATAGGAAATTAGTGATAGGAGGAGATTTTAATACAGACTTAGGAAGAGGGGGGATAGCAGTGCGGGCGCCATTGCCAGGCTAATGGCTTGCCATGGTCTGGTAGATGGTGGTCTGCACACTACTCCGAAAATGGACGGTCCTACATGGCGCAACTCCAGGGGGGTTGAGCGGAGGCTCGACTATATTTTTGTACCCAGGTCTTTGGGTAAGTTGTCTGGGAGGCTGTTGCCTGTTTTCTTTTCGGATCACGACGGGGTGCTCCTGCAGGTGGGGTCGCCAGTCTGCCTCTTTGGTAGGGGGTACTGGATGCTAGATCGGGATGTGCTGGAGGAGCAGGCTTTTGTTGACGGGTTTTATGGTTTCTTTTGGAGGCTTGAGGGCCTCCGGTCCATGTGCGAGGGGGTGTTAGAGTGGTGGGAATTAGTTAAGGTGAGGATTAGGGCTTTTATAATAGGGTATTGCAAGAGGGAAAAAAGGGAGGAGAGGAGGGAGGTGGATCGTATCCAGAGGTTAATTGAACTCGAATACGAGGCAGGCAACCTCGGCGGGTCGTTTGACTGGGAGAGATCCGCAACCCTAAAGGCGCAGCTCAGGGAGTTGCAGGAGCGGAAGGCTCGAGCTTTCCTTGAGCGTGCGCATAGTGGCTTTCTAGAACATAATGAGACTTGTTCTACCATGTTCTTTAAGTTGGTTAGGGCAAGACAGAGTAGGAAGGTAATGCATGGTGTTAGGGAAGAAAATGGTAGTATAGTTAGAGAACCAGAGGATATGGTCAGGGTGACAACTGATCATTTCCAAGGTTTATTTAAGGAAAGGGAAATAGATGTAGAGCAGGTAAATGTGTTTTTAGAACACTTGTCCAGGCGGTTGCCAGAGGACATTAGAGAAGTGATGGAGGCCCAGATCTCACTAGAAGAGGTTGAGAGCGCTCTTAGGAGGATGGGAAAAGGGAAAGTGCCTGGGATAGATGGGCTGCCGGCTGAGTTTTATCTCAAGTTTTGGGGTATACTTGGACCAGTGATCCTCGAAGTCTTGAAGGCCATCCTTGAGACGGGGGTCCCGGGGGGGATCAATGGCTGTTGGTGTGCTGTCACTTTTATATAAGAAGGGGGAAGTAACAGACCTTGGCAACTGGCGGCCGTTGACCATGCTGTGTGTAGATTACAAGCTACTTGCAAAGGTTTTAGCAGACCGGTTGTAATCCCTCTCACCCCACCCCCTAAGTTTTTAGATGCACAGCCCTTCCCTACATCGTTCATGAGGATCAGATGTGCGGGGTAGAGGGCCGCTCTATTAGATGGAACCTACAGTTAATCAGGGACTCCATCGCTTGGGTTGAAGATAGAGGTCTGCCTTTAATGGTAGCAGCGCTAGATCAGGCGAAAGCCTTCGATCGCGTGAATAGATCCTTTTTATTCAGAGTGTTAAGTCGATTAGGATTTGGGGAGAAGTTTATAGGATGGATTCGTACTTTATATGTCGGAGCGGGGTGCCGAGTTAGTGTAAAGGGTTGAAGTTGAAGTTGCCCGAGTAGGTTTAGATCACAGGCACCTGTACGAGGAGGTCAGAAAGGCATGGAGTCCGGCGCCTGTAGTGGGCATCTCGGGAAGTGGTCTGGGAGGGAGTGCAGGCGCGGGGTCTGGATAACAGGCTCAAGGACCTGAATTGGTTGAGCCTTCATAAGTGTTTGCCGGTACGTTGCATCTTGTACCGGTATAATTTGGTGCAATCCCCCACCTGTCTAAGATCCTCTTGTGGCAGGGAGGAGACTGTGCGCCATGTCTTTTGGGACTGTGCCTTTGCCGGAGTAGTATGGGCTAGGGCACGGGTGTTGTTAGGTTTGGTAAAGGGGGATTTTGTATTGACGTGGGCCAGGTTAGAGAGGGGTGTAGGGAGAGCGAGAGGGACGGATAGGGACAGGTTTCTGCTCTGGCTTCTCATGAGTCTCTTTAAACGGGGGCTGTGGGAAGCAAGGCAGAACATGGTGAACACAGGGAGAGATTGGGGGTGGAAGGGATAGTGAGGAGGGTGGAAGGAGATTTGAGGGGAGGATGAAGAGGGAGGAGAGGAAGTGGGGGCAGCATGCTGCTCGGGAGAGGTGGAAGGGGGGTTTAGGGCTGGGTGTCATTTAGATTTGTAAGAGGATAGATTAGGGACGGGGAGATAGGGAGAGGTATTTTGTAGGGTGACGGTGAGGGAAGATGCTCCCCTGAGGTTTTGTTTGGGGTTTATGTTTAGTTTAATTAGTTTATTTAAAATACCATAATTTGTGTATGTATGTAAATTATGAGTTGTAGAGAATGAATGGTATTGAAGATAAAAAAAAAATCATTAAAAATAAAAAAAACAGACAGGCTGTATTAGGTTCACATTCCGTTTGTTGTTTTGTATTATTTATAGTTATTTTCATGTATCGCTATTCTTTATTAAAGACATGAGTAACCACCACGCTGCATTTCGGTCCGACTCTCTTTCGACAAACGAACGACGTTACAGTCCCCAAGTCCAGAGAAGACTATGGGAGGCGCACAGTACTACATAGAGCCATGACGACATGGAACTCTATTCCACATCAAGTAACTGATGCAAGCAGTAAAATTAGATTTTAAAAAAACATAAAAATACACCTTATGAAACAGCAGGGACTATGAAGCAACACAAACATAGGCACAGACACATGCATACACACACGATAACATGCACGCTATACACACATACATACACATGGATTTAAGTACTGTAGATATGTGCTCGTGATGGAGTAGGGGCCTGAAGGCACAAGTGTGTTGTGAAATCTGTGAATGTATTGTGACGTGCCTTAATTTTGCTGGACCCCAGGAAGAGTAGCTGCTGAATGGGGATCCATAATAAATACAAATATAACCATAATCAATAAATTAACCAATCAATGTATTTGCACCAGCATGCATTTAGATTTTGTACACCACTTGCCTGCAAATTCAAACATGCCAGAGATGCCATTCCATACAGGCCAGCCTAAATGATTGGCATGGGATACATCTTATGTCAGAATTCACAACAAGTAGCAGGTTAGGAGGATTAACGTAATAGGTGAGGAGAATTGGGTTAATGTTAGGAAAATAGTTAAGGTTTGTTAAATTGCAAAACAATTCTACTTGACAAGATGAATGCCATCTAGCAATTACCCAGTTCCACCGCATGCAGGAGCCTACATTTCTAGACAAACAAACACAAAACGAGAAGGAAAAAAAGTAATTGTATTGAACATAGAAACACGTAATTTTCATATGTTGATGGGGTGGAGATGAATATGAAGTAGAATATGACATTTCCCTTTCAACGACGACTCACCATCAAGATTGTAGATGTGGTGTAACGTTAGCTAATCAGGAACACTATTGTTTTATCCCAAACACGTCAGAAGCTTCTGCTCGTGTCCAAATCCATCGAGGGAACGTCAACCTTCAATTGACATTTCGGGGTGACGGTAACAATTAAAGTTTTATGTTCACAACTAGAACCTTTTAATATGAAAGTAACGCTATGTCACTAATTAATTGAAAGATTCACGGTTGCTATGCATTAGGAAGCAAAACAAGGCTTGTTACAACTTGTCATTACAGAACTCTTGTGCATATCACGAAAGTGAGTTTATCCTGCTGGATAAGGTCAGGTGAATCGTTTGGCTTGCAAATTCAGTAGAGAGAACATTTCGACCTATCTTGCTTCACTAACTTAACTCCGTTAACGTTGCTAGTTCGTTTTTTTGATGTGGTTCCTGTAATGTCCAAGGACGATTAATAACAGTTCCGACCTAGCTCACTTTCGTTATATGGGCATTCATCGTGCATTGATCATATATAGGGCTGTAGTCAGAGAAATCCTGTCCTAACTTGGCTGATGTGTTAAGTATTTTTGGCGTTACCTTTCAGTCTACAGCAGGTCTCATACAATGGTGGACCATAACGTTGTGAACAAGCGGCTGCCGAGAATGGCGGCCTCTCTGCTGAAGCGTTTTCCCTCAGAGGGCGAGCCCGGTATGGGGATGCACCACCGGATCAGCAGCAGTGGTGGGGCCATGGGGCGAGATTTCGACTGTGATGTCGATGACCCTCTGGGCTTCGACAAAACCCTATGTATCGATGGTGGTGGTTCCAGGACTCCAAACCTGCTGGGGCCGTTGCTGACAGAAGACTGCATGCCTGTCGAGAGGTCATCTTCCCCCAGGCTCCCTCTGCAGGGCCACAGGTTGATGCCAGCTGACCTGGAGGATTTTAGCGACGACTGTGACGGGTACTCTCTCCCGGGCACACCGCCCCGGTCCGAGGGGGACATCAGCTTCCTCAAACAAGGGGTCCTGGACCAGTTGGACAACCTGGAGAGCAGCCCCAAGAGAGGCAAGCGGGTTGGAGGTGGGTGAGGGGCCAAGTGTCCCTTGTAAAAGAGGTCTTCTGACCTCAATGGGACTTCCTGGATAAATAAAATTGAGGGAACAGGCTACTTTCTCTGTAAAGGCACACATAGTTAAAGAGATACTTCAGGATTTTGGCAATGGGGCCCTTTATCTACTTCCCCATAATCAGATGATAATGATAATTGTGGATACCATTTTTATGTATCAGTGTCCAGTATGAAGGATGTTAGAGGTAGTTGCGCTAACACTGGAAGTCTATGGGTATCTGTATGCTATCAGATACTCTTAGACTTCCAGCGATTGCGCTAACGCCAGTTAGCATTGGCTCGCGAAATCTCTAACTTCCTTCATACTGGACACAGAGACATAAAAATTTTATCCACGAGTTCATCTGACTGTAGTTAAGTAGCTAGATAAAGGAGCCTCGTTGCTAAAAAATCTTTAGAAAGAATTTAATGAACATCTCCTCTAGCTGTGTTTCCAGTGGGTTACACAGACTGGCATAAACATCGAATGGCAGCAGTGTGCAGCGAAAGGTTTGAGCGCCTCCTGAGGGAGTGTCCAGAGTTCCATAGCTGCAAAAGCCACCTGGCTGCCTTTGTCCTAGAGAGAGGTGAGTTCTCCCATACTGCTCACTATAGGTTTAATTCCAGACCCAAAATAAGAATACGCCCCAAAATATGACCCGCTGCATTTTTCACATTGGGTAAAAGTATACTCAGTGTGAAACACTGTTCAGCCTAATCTTACATCAACAGTGTGTGTTTATGGGGTGTATTGTTGGTGTATCCTCAGAGATGATTGACACCGGGGGCCAGTCCTGTGAGCGCTATGAGGTGGTGGCATTGGGCACAGGCCAGTCGAGCTACAGCGGCTGGCTTTGCTTCAGTGGCACCGTGGTGCATGACTGTCATGCCATCGTCATCGCCAGACGGGCTCTCCAAAGGTAGACTACATCCTGGTCATGTTCATTAGGCACCAAATGGAATAAACAAACTAAAACAGGGAGGGATTACCTGGACTTGTCCAATTTGAAACGCTCATTTTTATTTTCCGTTTCCCATTGTGCCCTAATGAACACAACCCTAATAGGATCCCTCTGATAATCCATTGTCTTCTCTTTTTGAGTTCAGCGTTGCCATTATTACTGGATATCAGGAAATAATGTTAATATTCCTTTTTTTATGTACAGGTATTTGTTCAAGCAGCTGCTGCTATTCTTCAGCCACGACCCCAAGCACAAGGAACGCTCCATCTACCAGAGCACTACCGACAGCCACCTGCTCCAGCTCAAGCCCCAGATTTACCTGCACCTCTACGCCAACCAGACCCCGAAAGGCGCCGCTCAGTGCATCCTCATGTAAGTGTGTTGTTCAAGTCAAAGTGTGTGTGTGTATACATTTTTGGGTACTGTATATGTGGGTCTTTCTATAAGCTAGTGTACCAGTGACCATTTCCTACACAGTACAACTTGATACAGCTGCTGATAAAGTCATTTATAATAATCTGCCTTTTTTCAGGTCATTACATTAAGATATGAAGGGGATCATAACTATATTCAATCAAATTCACGAGTTTAACCTGTTATCATGGTTGGTGTCTTGAAAGATTTGTTAAACATTGTGACATAAAACATAACTTTTCTGTCCTTGTGTTTATGGCAGTGTAAGTTGTCCTTATCATATTAGGCATTAATCAGCTAAATTAGACATTGAACTTGAACCTTGTAAGAATCCTGGATCTAGCTGTCAGTTTCTTTTGTATGGAGATCTCAGAAATGCAGTGTAACTACCTAACATGGGGGTAGGCAACCCTGGTCCTGATGTTTTTGGTTTAACAGACCTGGAAGACCAGGTGTATTGAACTTAGGCAATCACTGAACTGATCAATTATCTCAGTCGGTCTGGTGTGGTACCTAGTTGGAACAAAATCCTGTGGCTGTTCAGGAACAGGGTTTCCTTCCCACTGACCTAACATTTTGCGTCTACTTATGTTACGGGGTGAAAACAGTTTTCATGGGCACACAAATACAAAATCGAATGCTTCTAACTGAAAAAGTTACCTTACCTTGATACTTAAATTGATACTGTCATTAACGTGGTTCTTAAATAATTATGCATAATACTTGTTGGATGTGCAGGCACTTGATTCCAGCTGGTTAGTTACGCCTTGATATTTTCACACATCATCTGCTCCAGGAAGGAATTTTCTTAATGACAGTCAAGTGACAAACAGCTGTTGTGATAGCGCATGCGATGCAACAACAGCCTAAGTGCTGGAAAAAAGGTATTCACGAGTAAATGTCCAGAATGTGTATCATGCGTTACTCCGGTGAAGACAGTAGTGATTGGATCCACGTTGATCTATATCCCTAGTGAATTGATGTTGATCATCTGTAGTCTGCTTGATTTACAGCAGGATCTCATTAGATTTAACAGGAAAGCATTAAGGTAACAAATTCATATTTTCATATGTATTTGTGCCTCGGATTGGACAGTCTGCAGTGCTTAATTTTGTAGGATAGGCTATTGCGCAACACCCAATGCGATTCCTATACATTCTTCAGGATATAATGACAACAAATTACATGGCCTAGTGGGCTTATTCACAATATGATCTGGTAATGAAATAACATGACTAATACATGTCTTCCACGTTAGACCTGCAATTTTAAACAATACAAGGGCCTTAAAGTAGCCTACTTGAAAATCAAGTACTGGAATAGGCTGACCCTGAAAATCAGACATTTCCTCAACTTGGTGCGTGAAAAGTCCTTGTTGTTATTGTAGCCAATTTATAAGTTCTCCTGCTCCCTTAATTTTCTATCAGATTTTGTGAGAGATGTGGCTCCTTCACTTCAATTGAAGGGTGGTGCGGTTATTTTGAGGATGACAACTTCTAATGTTGGCGTCAACTTGGCTTTCCAATACAAATCCTTCTATTAAAAAATTAACCTGGGTTTTGGTCACCTTCCCAATATAAAAACAACGATGGTGAGATTAATGCTACTGCTATTCTTGGCTTTATTACTTGTGCCTGCGTTGGCCACATAGGCTAGAGAAAAATCTATTTAGTCAGGCAATGTCCACATTATTCTCATATTTTAGAATGTAATAATAAATTGAATATCAATGTCCTGGCAAAAAAAGTGGTAATGGCCTACTTTTTTTTTTACACTTTGGGGGCGGGGGGGTTCTATATTAGGCCCTATATGTAGAATTTTATATAAATGACACAATTGTATATATTGAGGTCCTTGATAATTAAAATGAAGTTCTTGAAAAAGTCCCTGGAAGTCCTTGCTTCAGAAAGTATTCATATCCATTGACATATTCCCCATGTTGTTACAGCCTGAACTCGATGTATTAAATAAGTTTTTTTTCTCACCCATCTACACACAATACTCCATAATGACAAAGTGAAAACATGTTTTTAGACATTTTTTCAAATGTATTGAAGTGAAATACAGAAATGTATAATTTACATAAATATTCCCACCCATGATTCAATACATGTTACAATCGCCTTTGGCAGCGATTACAGCTGTGAGTCTTTCTGGGTAAGTCTCTTAGAGCTCTGTACACCTGGATTGTACAATATTCATACATTATTCTTTTAAAAGATTGTTCAAGCTCTGTCAATTTGGTTGTTAATCATTGCTAGACAGCCATTTTCAAGACTTGCCATTGATTTTTCAATCTGATTTAATTCAAAACTTTAACTAGGCCACTCAAAAACATTCTATGTTGGTAAGCAACTCCAGTGTATATTTGGCCTGGTGTCAATGTCTGCTTTTTATTTTTACCCATCTACCAATAGGTGATCTTTGCGTGAGATTGGGAAGCATTTGTTTGAATCTGTGTTTGAAATTCACTGCTTGATGGAGGAACTGCACAAATAATTGTATGTGTGGGGTACAGAGATGAGGTAGTCATTCAAAAATCATGTTAAACACTATTATTGCACACAGAGTGAGTCCATGCAACTTATGTTACTTGTTAAGCAAAGTTTTACTCCTGAACTTATTTAGGCTTGCCATAACAGGGGTTGAATACTTATTGACTCAAGATATTTCAGCTTTTCATTTTTAATTACTTTGTAGACATTTCTAAAAACATATTTCCTCTATGACATTAGGGATATTGTTTGTAGGCCAGTGACACACAATGTAAATTTTAATCCATTTTAAATTCAAGCGGTAACACAACAAAATGTGGAAAAAGTCAAGGGGTGTGAATACTTTCTGAAGGCTCTGTTATAGTCCTTGGCCTATATTGTTGGATAGGTGGAGTCATGGGTCAATTTGCATATATTCACTTTTACTTCTCTAAGTATACATGTGGAACTGCATGAAAATAATTTTTTGTTTCAAACCATTTAGAATTTTAAATCCAAATGTCACACGTCGGCCCCATTTATTTATAGGAAGACCTAAGTTGATCGGTACTTGGAGTAATATTATTTGACAATATATCAATTCTCTCTTGATACTCTAATGTATCGATTCCCCCCACCCCCATCTCTTTTAACTATGTCCTGTACATACTCTTATCTGTCTCCCCACAGGAAGTCTCTAAGCAGCAGCTACTCCTCTCTGAAGCTGCAGTGTCACGCCAAGGGCTCCCTGATTCCTGTGGCCTTCCTCCACCCCAGTGTGTGGGGCGCCCGCGTCTGCTGCATGTCTGACAGCGACAAGCTGTGCCGCTGGACTGTCACTGGGATTCAGGGCGCGCTGCTGAGCCACTTCGTCCAACCACTGTACATCACCAGTGTGGTGCTGGGTAAACATTTTGCAACTGAAAAAAGACAATGGCTTTAAAATGTAAAAAAAGACACACAGAAATGAAAAACGTAGATATACTGGTCTCTATTATTCAGGTGACTCCAGCCAGTACTCAGAGAAGGTGTCGGAGACGATCAACAAGCGCCTGGGCGAGGGGGGCTGGGAGGAGCTGCTGGCCCCGCCATTCAGCAGGAAGCGGATTTTCTTCATCAGCAGTGAGGGGGTGGGGCCTCCAATCAGCCCTGCCCACTGCACAGACCTCAGCATCAACTGGTGCCTCGGGGACGCCAGCATCGAGGTCCTAGACAGCACCAATGGCTTCACTGTGGACGGGTATGTCAGAGCAGAGCAGGTCCTGGGATGTTGGTTATATCAGGGCAAAGGACACAGAACTGAGGCCTGTTCAGTAGGGTGCAATCTTACAGAATACATCCCCTTGGCTTGTATATTTACATTCTACTACTTACTAGATATAGATTAGTACTTTAGACATCTGCATTGTGGTGAGTTTTATTTGGTACCTCAGGGATGGTAATGTTTTTAGTCTTCTCTCTGTCCCTCAGTTCCCCGTTTGTGAGTGGCTCTGGCTTCTCCAGCAGGCTGTGCAAGAGGGCCCTCTACAGTAACTTCCGTAAAATTGCAACTCTGGGAGGATACCGCTGCCTACAGGATCTCCCCACGTACCACAGTGCCAAAGTATGTGTGTGTGTGTTAATTGCTAATCATTGAAAATGTAACCTGAATTGTATAAGCTACTCTCAGTTTGAATGAACATATTTATAATTGGCAGGGATGTGTCATTTATCATGTAATGCTGGATTATTTGACTTTTTTTGAAGGTATGAATGTGAGCCATTGATATATGTAGTCTGTGGTGAATGATTTGTGTAACCTTGTTGTTGCAGGTGGAGGCTCACTCCTACCAGAATGCCAAGACCATGGTCAACCAGCAGTTCCTGTCCAACAACGCAGGTCCATGGAACTCTAAACACCTGGTGGACAGCTTCAGTCCCTGAACCCCTCAGAGTGGAGGGTGGCACGGGAGACCATTAGTAAGGGTTTCTTTTAAAGGACAGAAGGGGTTGGAGTCTGTTACTTTCTGCATTAAAGGTATTCCCCCTGAGTTTTCCTATGTTCAAATAAGCAGTATTGCACACTCTGTGTGCCAAGTTTGACAGGTATGTCTCCCCATTCTGTTTTCATCAAGTATTCAATAATGTGCAAAATAAAGAGAACTCTGAAGTTAATCAGATTTAAATCTTGAATTAAAGGTGTTGGCAAAAAGTTGCATTTTTAGGGCTATAACCTAGATGGCTCATATTGTCAGGCTGGTGTGCTATTTTAGCAATGAGCATAATCCTGTAGCCTAATGGATGTAGTAGCATAGTGGCTAGGCTATAGATGGCTGAAGCATGGGGTTGCCCATCTTTATTTGTTTAGGCTACCCCAATGGGCTGATCATTAGCTAGATCAAAATCAAGTGTTCAGAATTTTGGCTTCGATACCAATACCAGCTTAGTGTAATGATACTCCATACCATATCAGTACCACTGTCGGAAAAATGCCTTAGTAAAATATACAGCAGTGTTCCTGTATAAAACATGTGGTCAACTCTATTTGGAGAGCTAGGCCACTGGGTAATGCAGCCTTTTGATCCAGCACTACTCAAACACATCGGAGTACGCTTAACAAGGTTCTGTTGAGTTGTAGAATCTGGTGTGTTGGCGTAGGGCTGGAACAAAAGTCTGCACACCCAGTAACTCTCCTTGGAGGTATTATGCTGTAACATTAGCATACGACAAAAAAGTCTAATAAAATTAATCCCTCTTTCAATGAATAAGGTATAAAATGGCTATACTTCAAAGCAAGGTAGCTAAACAGGAGGACTTGACTGACTTTATCCAGTCCAAAGTAAGACATTAAAATACACAAAACAAAAATAAAAACGCAATATGTAAAGTGTTAGTTTCATGAGCTGAAATAAAATGTCCCATAAATGTTCCATATGCACAAAAAGCTTATTTGTCAAATTCTGTGCACAAATATGTTTACATCCCTGTTGGTGAGAATTTCTCATTTGCCAAGATAATCCATCCACCTAACAGGTGTGCCATATCAAGAAGCTGATTAAATAGCATGATCATTACACTGGTGCACATTGTGCTGGGTAAATTAAAATGTCACGCAATGCCACAAAATTACTTCGGTAAGAGGATGGCAAAGTCACTGTCCGTAATTTTCTGTTTATCGACTCAGCTCTAGTTAGTGTTGTCGTCGATCAAAATGTATAGGCAGGGTTGGGTATGTTTCTTTCTAAATGTAATCCGTTAGTTACCTGTCCGAAATTGTAATCAGTAATGTAACTTTTGGATGACCCAAACTCATTAACGTAATCGGATTACATTCCATTACTTTTAGATTACTTTCCCCTTAAGGGTTATTAGAAGAAGACAAAACTGTATGCTATCAATTGAATGACATCTATTACAGGATAAATCAATGGTGAAATTTACATAGCTGGCCATACACTACCATTCAGAAGTTTGTGGTCACTTAGAAATGTCCTTGTTTTTTAAATGAAAGCACTTTTTTGTCCATTTAAAATAACATCAAATTGATCAGAAATATAGTGTAGACATTGTTAATGTTGTAAATGACTATTGTAGCTGGAAACGGCAGATTATTTTTGTGATTAAAAAAAGAAAATGGAATATCTACCTAGGCGTACAGAGGCCCATTAACAGCAACCATCACTCCTGTGTTCCAATGGCACGTTGTGTTAGCTAATCCAAGTTTATCATTTTAAAAAGCTAATTGATCATTAGAAAACCCTTTTGCAATTATGTTAGAGCTGAAAACTGAAAACTGTTTTCCTGATTTAACGAAGCAATAAAACTGGCCTTTAGACTAGTTGAGTATCTGGAGCATCAGCATTTGTGGGTTTGATTACAGGCTCAAAATGGCCAGAAACTAAGAACTTCGTTTCTGGCAAAATAGCTAGAAACTAAGTGACCCCAAACTTTTGAACAGTAGTGTTTATGGATGTAAAATATTACTTCATGGGTTGGTTTTTATTTATTTAAACTTTTATTTAACTGGGCAAGTCAGTTAATAACAAATTCCTATTTTCAATGACAGCCTACCAAAAGGCAAAAGACCTGCGGGGATGGGATACATTTTAAAATATTTTTTATAAAACACATCACAACAAGAGAGACCAAGCATGGCAACAACACATGACAACACAGCATTGTAGCAACACAACATGACAGCAGCACAAAACATGGTACAAACATTATTGTGCACAGACAACAGCAAAAAGGTAGAGACAACAATGCATCATGCAAAGCAGCCACAACTGTCAGTAAGAGTGTCAATGATTGAGTCTTTGAATTAAGAGATTGAGATAAAACTGTCCAGTGTTTGTTGCAGCTCATTCCAGTCGCTAGCTGCAGCGAACTGAAAAGACGAGCCACCCAGGGATGTGTGTGCTTTGGGGACCTTTAACAGAATGTGACTTGCTGAACGGGTGTTGTATGTGGAGGATGAGGGCTGCAGTTGATATCTCAGATCGGGGGGAGTGGGTCTTGCGACGGGTATACAGAGATGGCCAGTTTACAGAGGAGTATAGCGTGCAGTGATGTCCTATAAGGAGTATTGGTGGCAAATCTGATGGCCAAAAATGGTAGAGAACATCTAGCTGCTCGAGAGCATACCTGCCAATCTATTAATTATGTCTCTGTAATTTAGCATGGGTAGGATGGTCATCTGAATCAGCTTTGATATGTGCTGAGAGAAGGACACTGTACCGTCTAGCAATACTCCTATGTACTTGTATGAGGTGACTACCTCAAGCTCTAAACCCTCAGAGGTAGTAATCACACCTGTGGGGAGAGTGAGTAATGTTTGGTCTGATGCTATGGTCTGATGCTCAGAATTCTAATCATTCCAATAAATGTTATACCCCTTGATCTTCAAGAATAGGACTTGGAAAGATGGAAGTATAGATTAGCCAAATTGTTTTACCTGAGCATGACCCCAAAACTAAGGATTTATTAGCCAGCCCTACACTGTTGTTTATGATTTTGGAGGACTGATTGGGCTCATTGATTCGAGTTGAAAAATAAATAATGCGCTCATGGAATGGCATGCTTTGAGCACTACTGAAAAGTGCTATTTACATGTGAAAAATGAATGCCATATGCTGCATTTGCTATAGGCCTATTATTGACCTTTTTTGTTGGTGACACTTTGATAACTTGACAATATGCAGCTGTTTTAAAGAGCACATTTACAGATGAAACAAAACGGTTGCCCCGCCTCTGTTTTGGTAAAAAGCTGTGGGATGTAACCACTCTCAGATGAATAGACAGAGCCAAGGATGCAAGGACTGACCATCCATGATATTAACATTATTGTTTGAACCATGTTATGAGGCTATACAGTGTTTGTTTACATGTACAATGTTTATAAACATTGAAGAAAAACACACTTATATTTTGGGTTCTCATGGTATGTGACTGACAGTTGAACTAAGCTCATGAGGCATTTAAGTTATATTCTTCAAGAATCAATGGAGATATGTCCAATGGATGTAGCAACTACAGATTGCCCCTTTTTAATTCTATAAAAAGTGTGCAAGTTTGAGCATGTATCCATTAGGCCTATGGATAAATAAATAAATTATCAGCATGAATTAGATTGAGCAATTAAAGCCCCACTTTTATTCCATAGGCTTGGATCCGCACTATGCAGCTGTTGCAAGAGCGCCTTTTTCACTGGCTGTCAGTGAAAAAAACAATGATTGATAGGCAGCTTAAACTTCTTGAATTCAACGATTATTGTTTTGAAATACACATTTAGTTTTGTGAACAGCCATCCACAATCCGTAAAGAGCAAATAGCAAAATGAGAGTAGCAGTGTGATTCACATCAATGCGCATTGTAGAAATAAATCAATTATAAGTGATATCCGTATCGCCGTAGACTACAGGACTACTGTCATTTTTACCAAGCGTTTATTCAAATTGGATCATCTTTGGATGCTGACAGCAATAGCACAATTGGAAGACATAGCTTGGACTAGTCTAAAAAAGTATATTCCTGCTCTCCATCAAACACGTGGTGTATCATCATAGTGGTCCCTGATTTGTGGTCAGACTCGCTCAGGTGGAACAAACTTAAATTTGCTCCTTTTTTCAATGCTGATTTGAATGTCATTCAGAACAGTGTCAAATCGTTGTTTTTTCGCAAACATCCTTTCTGAATTTAAAAGTAATCATCCAGTTTTTCAAAAGTATCTGTAATCTGATTACAAGATTTTTGCTGGTAATGGATTACAGTTACCGTTGTTTTTGTAATCCCTTAAAAGTTTCAGAATGCATGTAATCCTTCCCTCCCCAGCCCTGTATATACAGTGGGGCAAAAAAAGTATTTAGTCAGCCACCAATTGTGCAAGTTCTCCCACTTAAAAAGATGAGAGGCCTGTAATTTTCATCATAGGTACACTTCAACTATGACAGACAAAATGAGGGGAAAAAATCCAGAAAATCACATTGTAGGATTTTTAATTAATTTATTTTCAAATTATGGTGGAAAATAAGTATTTGGTCAATAACAAAAGTTTATCTCAATACTTTGTTATATACCCTTTGTTGGCAATGGGGTTGAGATCTGGAGACTGGCTAGGCCACTCCAGGACCTTGAAATGCTTCTAACGAAGCCACTACTTCATTGCCCGGGCGGTGTGTTTGGGATCATTGTCATGCTGAAAGACCCAGCCACGTTTCATCTTTAATGCCCTTGCTGATGGAAGGCGGTTTTCACTCAAAATCTCACGATACACGGCCCCATTCATTCTTTCCTTTACACGGATTGGTTGTCCTGGTCCCTTTGCAGAAAAACAGCCCCAAAGCATGATGTTTCCACCCCCATGCTTCACAGTAGGTATGGTGTTCTTTGGATGCAACTCAGCATTCTTTGTCCTCCAAACACGACGAGTTGAGTTTTTACCAAAAAGTTATATTTTGGTTTCATCTGACCATATGACATTCTCCCAATATTCTTCTGGATCATCCAAATGCTCTCTAGCAAACTTCAGACGGGCCTGGACATGTACTGGCTTAAGCAGGGGGGCACGTCTGGCACTGCAGGATTTGAGTCCCTGGCGGCGTAGTGTGTTACTGATGGTAGGCTTTGTTACTTTGGTCCCAGCTCTCTGCAGGTCATTCACTAGGTCCCCCCCCCGTGTGGTTCTGGGATTTTTGTGATCATTTTGACCCCACGGGGTGAGATCTTGCGTGGAGCCCCAGATTGAGGGAGATTATCAGTGGTCTTGTATGTCTTCCATTTCCTAATAATTGCTCCCACAGTTGATTTCTTCAAACCAAGCTGCTTACCTATTGCAGATTCAGTCTTCCCAGCCTGGTGCAGGTCTACAATTTTGTTTCTGGTGTCCTTTGACAGCCCTTTGGTCTTGGCCATAGTGGAGTTTGGAGTGTGACTGTTTGAGGTTGTGGACAGGTGTCTTTTATACTGATAACAAGTCCAAACAGGTGCCATTAATACAGGTAATGAGTGGAGGACAGAGGAGCCTCTTAAAGAAGAAGTTACAGGTCTGTGAGAGCCAGAAATCTTGCTTGTTTGTAGGTGACCAAATACTTATTTTCCACCATAATTTGCAAATTAATTCATAAAAAATTCTACAATGTGATTTTCTATATATTTTTTCACATTTTTTCTGTCATAGTTGAAGTGTACCTATGATGAAGATTACAGGCCTCTCATCTTTTTAAGTGGGAGAACTTGCACAATTGGTGGCTGACTAAATACTTTTTTGCCCCACTGTAGGCTACTTTGCCCTCTCCTCTCTCCCAGTGTTGCCAACTCCTCAGTAAGGAAAGTAGCTATTGCCTGTCCTAAAAGTCACTAGAAGTTGTTAAATGACGCCATCACCTAATTTGCATAAATGTCCACGTACATGTAATTGTGATGGACACTGTAGGAGAGAGGAATGGCGTCGTGGGAGAGACAAAAAGTGGGGGAAAACACCCTAAATATGTTTAGAACTACAAATGAGCTTTCTTTTGTCGATTCTTCTTGTTTTTTTTAATGTCACAATTCCAACCCTCCTCATTTATCCAAACTTTGGGACTAGCAAAAGTGACCCAAAAGAGAGACTCTGGCGGACTTACTTTGTTTTTTATTTAATTTATTTGTTTCATTTGGTTTTTAACCTTATGACCACTTAGGAGCCTACAACAAGTCAGAGTAAACAGTAAAACATTTTTAACCATAACTTTAAAACATTTTTTTGTATACAATCTAAATGGACCAAAAAGAAACAATAGAAAAAACTGTCAATGGCAATGTGAGAAAATTATGGTAACTAGTCTGCCCCCCCCCTACACACACACAGGCTGTGCTGGCTCACAGAAAGAGTGGGTCATCGTAATTTTGGTCAAGGCTCTCTATGGCAGGTTCAGCAACTGAGGGAGCTGACTTAAATGAGTAAGCAGCTGATGTGCCAAAAAGCTGCAAAACATTATCAGGCAGCTGGTGCTCATAGCAAGCCTCACCAGACATCTTCAGTCCATATTGAATGTACAGGATGGAGTTAAGAGTCTGCAAGGACATCCGATTTCTAAGTTTGCTTTTTACCACACTCATCTGGCTGAGGACTCTCGACTTCAGCATTTGAGTGTGGCAAGGACAACACAAACACAGCAGCCATGGCAAGTTCTTGAAATGGGTTGATATCAGCATTTACTAAGATGGATGGCAAGCCATTGCTGGACAATCTTGTCTATCTCTGCAGGGGAGTAGCCAAGGAGCTTGGCTATTTTTTATATTTCTCCAGGGCTCTTATTGTGCTTTAGAGTTTCCTCCACATTGAAAACTGACATATACTGCAATGCTTTGATGTTGTCCGGCAGTCTCACTCTCAACTCATTTGTGAAGGAGATGGTGAAGGCTACACACCGCTTTCGTACATTGTTTTCATCCTCAGGCGCAAGGAGCTCAGCTGCCTTTGACTCAAAAAGGTAACCACGGTACAGTTTGGGACTGATGTGTCCATCTATTGGCCCTTTGAGTACATCAACATTTGCCAGTGGATTCAGCACCCTGCTGCTCACAGACTTGATCAGGCTAACCAAGCTGTCAAGTATCTTAAGAGGATCTACTTGCTCTCCCTCAAAAGCCTTGATGGCCAACTGTACCTCACCCAGCACTGACTTCAAAAAAGTCAGATACAATATGTTTTGAGGATTACTGTACATGGAGTATAAATCCTCAGCCATGTAGCAGTGTTCACTGGACTTGGTGACTGTGAAATGCAGCCTCCCACTGGTCCAAAATGCATGAATCACCGGTTCGATGGAGAGCCAACGTGTGGCACACACCTTGGTTCCCTGTAAAGGCTTCTCCCCAAAGTTGATGGTCTCATATATGGCCTTGTAGGCTCCCCTGCGCTTTGGAGACACTGAACCAGTTATAAGTGAATGAATGTAAGCCAGGGCGGGATCGGCCAGCTGCGGCTTCCCACATGTGCGATTCATTTGCAGTCTAGATGCGGAGGGGTTAACATCTCCTGCTCTGACTGCAGCGCGAGGACTGGGCTGCCTGTGAGTGCTTTGGGACGGGGGTGGGGCCCACGGCAGCACTCGCTGCTTGTTGAGAAGAGTAAGAACGATATGTTCTTTCACGTCAGTCTCCAATAACACCAGAAAAAGTCGCTAGAATTGTCGCCAGTCAATTTTTTTGATAATGTGTAGCAAGGGGGGTCTGAATACTTGCTAAATATTGCAACAAAGTCAAAGTTGGCAACACTGCTCTCTCCCTTGGTAACAGTCGCACCCGCACATGACTTGTACACACAGAGGAGCACGTGGTTGGATTTTATGTACAGTAGAATGTCAAAGATACAAACCTAAGAGTTAGACTGACCGGAGTTACGGACTGACCGTTGGAACAGGCAATAACAAAGTAAAGGACTTTTGCCTTTTAAACATGTGCTTAAGACCAGTGTCTGGCTTAAGGATAAAAAAACAAATATGCAATCGAAATTGTCCATATGGATTTTATGTGAATGGCAAATGTGCATAAAGATACTTTTGTATATATAGTTTGTGGACACCCCTTCTTGGTTCGGGCAAGACCAGACCCCTTAGTTCCAGTGAAGGGAAATGTTAACACTACAGCATACGATGACATTCTAGACAATTCTGTGCTTCCAACTTAGTGGCACCAGTTTGGGGAAGGCTCTTTCCTGTTTTAGCATGTTAATGCCCTGTGCACAAAGCAAGGTCCATACAGAAATGGTTTGTCGGGATCGGTGTGAAAACTTGACTGGCCTGCACAGAGCCCTGACCTCAACCCCATCGAACACCTTTGGGATTAATTGGAACGCCGACTGTGAGCCAGGCCTAATCTCCCAACAGTATTCCCTGACCTCACTAATGCTCGTGGCTGAATGAAAGCAAGTCCCCACAGCAATGTTCCAACATCTATTGGAAAGCTTTCCCAGAAGAGTGGAGACTTATAGCAACAAAGGGGGACCAACTCCATATTAATGCCCATGATTTTGGAATGATATGTTCAGGTGTCCACATCATTTTGGTCATGTAGTGTATGTCTCAATATGTCATGGTTTTACTACTATCCATCGAGTTTACAGCGTGCAACATGGTTCAATGTGCCAATAGATGGACACCATTTACTTTTTCCAATTGCCTAAAATTGGCATCATGTATACTGTGCTAATGACTTCACAAAATGTGTAACAGAGTAATGTACAATACAGAAATTTGGGTAAACGAGGCATTTGCCGGCACCTTTATGAACCTACGCTATTGGAAAGTTAGACATTTAAGGGTTCTGAATGACTTGCATTCCCAATGTGTTTGTATCTCCAAGGTCCTACTGTATAATAAGAGCAATTTAAAGTCAGTTTACAGCAGTTATTAATCATATTTATTTACATGTTCTACAATATCTCCGTACAATAGTACATAAGGAGACTACATCAACATAGTAGACAAAAGGAGAATTTGTTTGAAACTGTCTCACATAAAAAAGGAACATACAGAAATCAGTCCATAATCTCAATAAGTATGCACACCTTTACAAATGACGGGGCCTTATCGCTCTAACATGTTTAACAGATAGGACCTGTTTTCAACATGATACAACAGGACACTTTAGGAAACATTACACATTATTACCGCACTCTAAAATTAGGCAAGTTTTAGAATCTCTCTGAGCCTTAAACTAGACTCCATTTTAATGATCTGAAAAATGGGGGAAGAAACAAATAGGCTCTTAATTTGTGCAAGAAACCCCTAATTCTGCTTTGAGTTTCTGTATTTCCCTTGGCGGGATAACACACAGTTCATAATTTAAACATTTACGCAGACAGTAGGGTTACTCCTATAAAATACAGTAACTCGGAACACAACCCACTAAAAATGTCTGGAGTAAATGACTCAATGAAAGAAATGGAACAACCTTGTACCCAGTGTAAAGGAACACACCCGTCCAGCTCCACAGGAGGGGGAAGATAGTGCAGCAACGTCTGGGCTATAGGGCCGGGCGTCCATTGAGCTTGTCATGCATGAGGGCCAGGGCGCCACTGGTGAAGTCTCGGAGTATGTGCATCGTCTCCCTCTGCAGCTGCAGTGACTCGCGCACAAACTCCTGCTGCGTCTCGGCCAGCTGCTGCACCGACTCGGACAGCAGTTCCAAGGAGCGCGACACCGTCTCTAGCGCGGTGTTGGTGGCATGCTGCTCCTGAATGCTCAGCGAGGCACTCTGCAACATGCTCTCCCTGGCGTTCCGAGGTGGCTGGCCTGCTGTAGGTGGTGCGGCAGAGAACGATGAGGGCGAGGGCTGGGTGCCTGTGGAGGGGTGTGGCCCGCCGCCGCTCCCCTGGTTGTCCTCTGTGAGGCTGGACGTCTGTGAGGTAGAAGGGGGCAGCTCGTCCTGACGCTCGTCGTCTGTCTGCCCAAACTGGTTCTCAGTGTCTAGGGAAAGGCAAGAGGTGACACTGAACTTGTGTGCGTGTTTGAGGTTACACATACCACACAGTGATGGGGGGGGGGGGGGGAATCGATAGTTACACATCAGGATATACATTTTTACAATATCGTATTGACACTATCGCAATATTTTTGCTTTATTCATAGCTTGTTCTCCATCTTTTAAAATAGGTTTTCAGAGCTTATTTCCATGACTGATAAACTTAGTTTTCTCATGGCTCTTGTCCCTCTGCAGCAGACATATAATACAGTGCCTTCAGAAAATATTCATGTCCCTCTACTTATTCCACCTGATTATAGCCTGAATTCAAAATGGATAAAATTGTTGTTTTTGTCCTCATCCATCTATACACAATACCCCATGACAAAGCGAGAAAAAAAATATTTTTTTTGCAAATGTATTAAATTAAATACAGAAATAACTCTTAAAAGTATTCACACCCAGACTCAATACGTTAAAGCTGAGTCTTTCTGAGTAAGTAACGGAGCTTTACACACCTGAATTGTACAATATTTGCAAATTATTTTTTTTAATTATTCAAGCTCTGTCAAGGTGGATGTTGATCCTTGCTACAAAGCCATTTAAGTATTGCCATAGATTTAAGCCGATTTAAGTAAACTGTAACTAGGCCTCTCAGGAAGATTCAATGTCATCTTGGTAAGCAACTCCAGTGTATATTTGGCCTTGTGTTTTAGGTTGTCCTGTTGAAAGGTGAATTTGTCTCCCAGTGTCTGTTGGGAAGCAGACAAACAGGTTTTCCTCTAGGATTTTGCCTGTGCTTAGCTCTTCCCTTTTTTTTGTGTTATCCAAAATGATATATATTTTTTTTAAATCCTTAGTCCTTGCCAATGTCAAGCATACCCATAATATGATGCAGCCACCACCATGCTTTAAAATATGAAGTGGTACTCAGTGATGTGTTGTGCCTCAATTGAATCCAATTAAAAATGCAGGCTGTAAATACAATGTGGAAAAAGTCAAGGGGGCCTGAATACTTTCTGAAAGCACTGTATGGTGAGCAGTATGTTTGGAACATCGAATCGTAATACATATCGTATCAGCACCTAAGTATCGTGATATCGTACCGTGAGGTCCCTGGCAATTCCCAGCCCGTATACCACACATCCGGCAGTATTTCACAAGCGTATTTCTAGTACTGCAATACCAGACAAATCGGACCCTATAGACAAATAAACAGAGTTGAATGTTGGGTCAACGCAGTTACCTTCTCCAGTGGGTATCTCGTACTGCATTTCATAAGAGGGATGTGAAGAATCTCCTGCAACAGAAAATCTAATATGTGAATATGCACCCTCGATAAACCCTCACCTTGAAAGTTGTGTGTGTGGTGTATAAATTGAACAACTCAGACCCTTCCAGTTTCAAATTAGATAACTCACTGGACGAGCCACTGTAGGTTGGCATAGAATGGTCATCTTTGGGTTGAACCGGGGGTATGGGTGTGTGGCCAGGGCCTGGCATGGGCATCCCCATGGAAAAGGACATGGGCATTGCCGAGGAAAGTGTGGAGGGTGGTGGCATCGAGACGTCTATTCCTTCATTGGGGTAACTGTGTATCCCCGCCATGTCCTCTTCCTCGTCCTCCTCCTCTGGTCCTTCATCATCATCTCCCTCCTTGAAAGCCCCATAATGGAGACCTGGCACCCGGCTTCGCTTTCCATCCAGCTCCAAAATCTGATGCACAATGTTCTCTGTGGGGCTGAGGTCACGGGACAGCCGCGAGTTGATCCCCTTGAAGTTGGCCCCCGACCGCATGGCGGCCACCTTACGCTTGGTGTCGCACTTGAGGTCGGACCACTTCTTGATGATCTCGATGACCTCACGCTGGCTCTCCCCGATCTCATTCACACTGGCTGTGATCTCTGCCCACACGCGCTTCTTCACATCCGTTGGTACACCGCGGTTAAACTTCCCTGTAAGAGTCAGAGGGACAATTAATAAGAAAAGAGGAGCCGGTACTTGAGCATAAGACAAGAGTTACTGTGCATCTGCAAAATTAAAGCATGACCACGTGTCTATATTCTGAATATAAACACAGGCATGTGCCTGGGTTGACACCCAAATTGGGATAAAGTTTTAAACAAAAAAATGTTTTTTTTATCATCACATCAACATGAAGTGCTGCAGGGTACAGAGGTACATACCGACAACGATGTGCCGATTCTTCTTCACTTCATCTAGGAGGATGTGGACCTCACTGAAGGTAAAGCGAGCTTTTCTCTTTTTGAACCGCGTGACACTGTCCTCATTGAAGAAGTGCGAGGCAGACATCTTCCACAATACCTCTTATCTCTCTGGTCTGCTTCTTTCTCGCTGGTCTCTGCCTTCAGTCCTCCTAGTAGGGATACTACTAGCTCTTCTGGAGCCAAAAATGTAACTCATAATAATACATCACTGGACCTCTATCAAATACCCAACAGTGTACAACTAAAAGTAAACATTTGATACTGAAATCAAATATCAGATTACAAAATAACAATTTGAGTAATTGTTGATTGATAATATAATAAGGTGGATAAGATAAAGAAAATCAGCAAGTGCATCTAAATTCAGCTACAGTAAAGAGTGCCTGCAAATGAGCGTCTGTACTCATTAGCCAGTTAATTGAATTCAATTTGGTTCCCCCAATCACAACATTGCATGACAGAATCATGAATACAAACCTTGCACCCTATAAATTACTTGCACAGCTGTCAAAGTCTAGCGCAATCCCTTTGTTGACCAGTCATCAGCCTGTCTTGCCAAGAAGACAGACGTAACCCGAGTATCATCATCATCATCGTCGTCAGACAGCAGTCAGTGCTCTCTTGATTTAGCTCGGTTTACGGGCTAGACTGCTAGCTAGCTACATTAGTTCACGTTAACTTACCCATACCCCAAAAATGTACTTGTTAGTTAACTAGGATGTTATCTATGCGATAGCGGCGAAACCGGTTAGTAACTGCGATATGGTAACATATTTGCACTTTTTAAAAACACAATGCCTTCATCATCGAAATTGCCGTTACTGCTCATTGTTCACATTTTGGGCGTTTTTTTTCGTGAACAAGTAAGCTAGCTAGCTAATGTTAGCTAGTCACGTCTTAACAAGATTGTAGCTAGCAAACGTTTGCGCACGCAATGTCGCCTCTTCATTCATTTTACGAGACTGAAAAATAACACCAAAATAGGCTAGATATTTGTAATATTGTTTTGCATTACAGTTTTACCTTTGAGGGAAAGAAAGGTTGTGATTTCTGCGATTAGTCCGAAAACTTCGTAGTTAGCTAGCCACAGTCCGATGTCTCGCGCTAGTTTGTACGCAAGCTCAGTACGTGTTTTTTTCTGGAATGAGAAGTCCTGCGACTGACCACAATGCGTGAGCTATGGCGCTGTTGAAATCATACGTTGAAAGGACAAAAGCACGGAATCACTTAATTAACTTTCCCAAGCACCTAAAAAAACGTAATATAGAAGTAGCTAATAAGCTTTATCATAATGAAGAAACAGTGGTCAAGTTAACCACGACGGGTGATACATGTATTAATTCAGCCATCAGCTAAACACATCAACCTTTATTCCCAGAACATGAGTGAAACAAATTGATGAAATGTTAGCCATCCAGGACATCTAACATTACTCAAACGAAAGCCCGCAGCATCATCAAGGACCCCACACACCACAGCCATGAACTGTTCACTCCCTTACTGCCGGGCATATGGTATCGGAGCATGAAGTCCGATATAGACTGCCGAACACTTGAACTGGGCTGACCACCTGCACTTCAGAACGCACATACATTCACGCTATCAGATATGTTATTGCTAAATACCGCACAATTTTTAAACACTTGTAAATATTGGACTCTAAATTGTGCCTTCCTGTATTATGCTAAAATTATTATTCTATTGAGCCATTTACTTTATGTTGTTGTTTTTTTTTTATCGTTGAAGGAACCTGTAAGTAAGCATTTATTTGGACAGGGTATACCATGTTTATCCTGTACATATGACTGATACAACTTTGTAGATGAGTACGCTTGAGGTGTTGAAATAACACAAGCACGGCATTGTTAGGATTACTTTAATTCCATACAAAATTACACAGGTCATTTCAAAGACAGTAACAGTTCAGTGACTTATGACAACAGTTACCAAATCCTTAAATGGCATCTGTTGGTTTCATGAAGCAATGGCAAAAACTAACATTGTGCTGGCATTATGTGTAGCGACACCATGTATGTGTCACAGTTATAGACTATTTCAGAACTGGCTTAAAAATGATTGGTAAATGATTACCTTTTGAGAGCTATTGGAAAGAACCTCTACAAAGGCGAATGCTGTCTTTTCTTCAATTCAAAAGGAAAACAAGCAGACACTCTTGGTTGAATGCAAGACCAGCATCGAGTGGCCCAGAGGTTCTCAGTGTCAGCCCATAGAACCACTGCGTGTGCAGGTTTTAATTCCCACGTTAGTCTACAACTCCCCTTTTGTTGTATGAAAAAGCTGTATTCACATTGTGTAGGTTGCAAATAATGTATGGAAACCTGCATACACTGGGGGAATGGCACAGGGGGTCCATGGAGTGGTCTAAAGCACAGCATCAGGTAGATATAAATGGAGTGGTTTTGTAAACACCTGTAGGCATGTCCTAAGCTCAGGAATACATGGTCAACTGGAGCCACTGCAAAGAAACAAATTAAAACAATTGTTTGACATCAACCCTGTACAATGGTGGGTTTTGACCTCTTGTGTGATAGGAACACATTGTACAGTGATGCCAAAAACCAAAGTAGCTTTGCTAGGCTAATTACATTCAGAATACCATCTCATTGGTACAGCTTGTAAGTGTGACATGCTTACCTCTTGAACGTTGACCTTGATGGTTCCATTGTTATCCTTGTCTAAGGTGTTGAAGGCACCTGAAATCAGGAAAATACAACAGATGGTACTCCTTTGAAAATAATGGGGTACATAATCATTGGAATATTTTATTGGTAAAGTTGTTCTCTGTTCAAAAGGCAGCTCTAATGAAGGCCTTGAGGTCAACAAGGCTCTATCAAGAGCAGTGTGCAGGTTTCTTTTCTTATCAACTGTTACCATGCACCTGCAAAAAAAGATAGCTCAGATGTGCAACTGACTTTTGAATAGAGAAAACTGCCAATAAAATATTCCAATGATTATGTACCCCATTATTTTCAAACGGAGTACCATTAGTTGTGCTGACACATGTACCAAAAGGTTAATGCATATGGTTTCTATATTTAAACCCTATACAGAGCTAAAAGAACCCCTACCATGACGACGATATGGAAAAGAGCAGAGAATCAGACTTACGACACATAGCATCCAGTCTCACAAGACAGCCAATGTAGTTGTCAAAGTCCAGGTCCCCATTCTCTTCGCTGTATCTGCGGATGATCATCTGGAACAACTGGTCGTTGAGGGGGAAGCCTGGGTCCAAACCATAGACATACATATTTAGGTTTTATGAATATCCTTGGTCAAAACTGAAAAGCTGATATCTAAACATTTAACTATGAAGCTGGAAACAGAGGATTACAATATCAAACACCACTTTAAAAGTTTTAACATTCAAAATGTATTCATATCACAGTGCAATGTTATAAGAACATGAGCTGTAACAATTGTCTGCCAAACAGTGATATAAATCTTTCTGTGCTGTATGATATCTCTAACCTGCAACCCTGAAAGCGCTGGGAAGCTCATCTGCACCAATAACCCCAGAGCCATCAGTGTCATAAGTCTTATACACACCCTGAAAACAAAACAAAAACCTTTATTTTGAAATACATTTATGTAGTATAATACTTCTTTGATTCAATTTCCATGGTTACACATTATCATACTTTCTAATAGTGGTAATACTCTCAAACTACTTCATTATTCAAATCAAGAAATAATGAGACAAATCGTTTTTACCAAGCTGGTGGAAATTAAATACTCACCTGCCATTTCTTGATATTGTTCCAAAGGTGTTTGAACTCATGAAATCCAAGCTTTCCAGTGCTGTCACTCTGCAACAGAGTTAAGGTTAACAAAAACCTGACGCTTACAGTGCTTTCGGAAAGTATTCATACACCTTCACTTTTTCCACATTTTGTTAAGTCACAGCCTGGACCCTGACCCCCACCACAAACAGGTCATGACAGGAAGGATACATCCATGACTGCCACCATGCTCCTGCAGGACTCTATGCTAAACCCGTCTGTCTTCAAGTCACCATCTGAAATTAAAAAGCAGCCAGATCACTCAGCGTATCATCCCCTTACTCATTCGCAAATACATATCAGCCTCACTGAGAAATTCATCAAGAATATTACATCTCAAACATGGCTTTCTAGGATAGAAAAGGATCGTCAATAAACAGGCATATGGAGAGACTTGCTTAAAGCACGCAAGCGTGTACATACAGGCAGCGCCACACAAATAGACAGAATAGAACCCTGACTTACGTTTGGAAATAATTCTATTCAGGATGTTCATCAGTTCGATGGGACTCACCTCCATGTCCTGAAGGAAAAGTTATTCATTTGAATTATTCCCAACATTGAAGCATAGCATGCATCGTGCATCTATTCACAGTATTCAGTAGTGAATTTGAGCCATTAAATGAAGATCATCCTGCACCAAAGGCATTTCAGCAAGTCACAGTCCCTTTTTAATGGCAAGATGTATGGTTGCCACAAGGTGTTTACTTTTACAGAGGTACTATGAAGTTAAACCAAAATAGGAATATGGTGAGGGAGTAGTAGCAAGGAAATATCGTACTCACATCTCCAGCCAACTGCTGGAAGACTTTGCGAAACTGTCTTTCCTCGTCACTCTCACTCTGCTCTGCATACGCAAGTGGCCTTCGTGGTGCAGGCTGCAGGATAACAACGTTAGTAAATTAGGAATTTATTGTTCAGGTTACTATTATCCATAACAACTGTGTATTCTGGTGATAAATTATGAAATAGCAATGCCACTCACTGGGTCAGAGGGCACAAAAGCAGCTGGATCAATATTGCTGAAGGGGACACAGGGGAGATGAATAGGTTAGTCACTGGGTAGCCTTCCTAAGAGTGATAGCTATGCAGAGATATAGAGGCATTGATTGACTTGGTCAGTGGTAATAGCTGCAGTGACTACTAGCTGAAGAATCATGCTCCTGTCCAACTTAGCTTAAACAATTAACACCTTGTATTCTCTCTTGATTCCAAACTGATTAAAACAGCACTGTGAGAATATATTATCCATACCTGAAAGTCTATGCAATGACAGAACCAATTTAAGCAGTGCCAAAGTTCTAAGATTAGACAACTTTCATTCCACTTGTACCCACACAACCAAAAAAGCCCAGAAAACACTACTAACTACATTATGTATAAACATTGTTTATACATAATAAGTGCAAATGATTTAGAAGAGGTCCTTAGTACTATAGCCAGATCCATACCTTACAACATCAAGAATGCCACCAATGAGTCTTTTGGCCAGAAACATCTTTAATCAATTTAATTGAATTTGTCAACCTGTAGAAGGGGGAAAAAATAGATTAAAAACGTATTCGTTTCTAAAGTAGTTTGAAATAGCCCTAATTATTCATTAATAGAGTCATATATACCCATAATGGAAAGCATATGGCAATCTCAAGAATAACGGAAACCTAACAGTGTAGGCTAATGACTCAGTGTTGACACATGAGGACACACCCACTGCAAATATTTCACCCAATGACGCCTTGCCAATAAAATGCCCTCCAGACAATTTTTACGTTTCCAAATTGGCTGGTCTGCTTTAAAAAAGTACAATTATCCTAAATTAGATACCCCAGCGAATGATACTTTTTTTAAATGTTAAACCCACGACAGCTGGTTAGATGGCTAATTGGCCGACCATTATAATGTAGCCAGCTAAATTAACGTTAGCTTACAAAGTATGACAGCTAATGTAGGTCGGACAAATGCCTGGTAGCCACACAACATCAATGCTATGAATATATTTTGTAGGATGGATGTCGGTTTAAAGAAATGTATGTCCTTTTTTGCAAGTCTACAAACCAGCTAGCTTGCCTGAACAGGAAGCAGCTAAGGTTAACTAGCAGTGCGCTAATCTACTGTTAGTAGGCAAATCTTATATTAGCAAACGAGGCTACACTAACACTATAATAACACCGAAGTAATTAACATGTTAGGGGTATTTACTTACCAAGACTTGGTGCCAGTGAGTGAACTTGTAAATAGAAAGAAGGATGTTACCCAAATTAACCAAGTTAGTAAACGCCCACTGACGCTGTCAATCAATCTCGCTACACGTGTCCCCCCCGACCCTGAGTGGATAATGAAAAGAAAAGGGATGTCTTTACCGCCAAGCATAACTTGACCACATGAAGAAAATCTTTGCCACAAGCCTGATAAAACCACAAATTAAATACTATAATCTCTAACATATGTGTATGGTTATCTGTACAAAAACATTTCTCTTGAAACATGTCAAATACTTATCTGCACAACATGTGAGCAAGTTTCTAGCAAAACCTGAAATGATGATTTGACGTGGGAAATTGTCAGCAACATTTCACACAATGTTGACAATGTGAGAGCTGGTGATTGATTATAACTGTGCAGTGTGGACCAAAACGTCACTATATTGACAGGTTGGCTAGATTAGTACATTCAACAGCATCCCTTGCTCAATAAGACGTATTCCTCATGTGAAGGTGAGGAATTATATATTTTTTAAGACAAAGAGAGCTAAAAGTGCAGAAAATGTGGGCTTGCCGGATGAAGCCTTGGATAACACCTCACCTGATCAAACATACTGTACTGTACATACAGTAGGTTACCATGAATCAAGGTATCCACGGTTAATCAGATCTTAGGGATTTGTATTTTGTAGTGCCTTTTGGCATTATAATTCATACATTTTATAAAGGATCCAGGCAATGAATGATGTAATCAAATCAGTGAAATCAGTCTGTATCATGGTGTACATGTTTTCCCAAGTCCTCAAATGTTACTTCCTTAGGTTGGCCCTCATGACTTTGGTGAAGGTCAACCTGGTGCTTAGGGTTAGTGTGGCCACTGTCAGGGCCCCAGCAGCGAGCAGTTTGGCCATCCTGCCAGTGAGGGAGTCGTGGTGCGTCCCCTGGATGCAGTGGAGGAAGAGCTTGTACATGTTTTCTGGAGGATGAGAAGGCTCTACACCAGCAGAGACAGGAGGCAGCGGCTCTCCTCAGTCTGTGGAACCTCCGGCGTGGGACACAGTGAGTGACAAGACTTTAGTAATACTAACCTCTTGTAAGTCTGCATGTCATCTACAGTGTCTGTATACAGTACAGTGCCTTCAGAAAGTATTCACATCCCTTGACTTTTTCCACATTTTGTTGTGTTACAGGCTGAATTTAAAATGTATTAAATTGAGATTTGTCACTGACCTACACACAGTACCCCATAATATCAAAGTGGGGTTATGTTTTTAGAAATGTTTACAAATTAATACGAAATGAAAGTTGAAATGTCTTGAGTCAATAACTATTCAACCCCTTTGTTATGGCAAGCCTAATTAAGTTAAGGCAAAAATAAATAAAAAAGTAACATAATAAGTTGCATGGACTCACTCTGTGTGCAATAATAGTGCTTAACATGAATTCCTCATCTCTGTACCCCACACATACAATTATCTGTAAGGTCCCTCAGTCGAGCAGTGACTTTCAAACACAGTTTCAACCACAAAGACCAGGGGGTGTTTCACAAAGAAGGGCACCTATTGGTAAATGGGTAAAAATGTAAAAAGCAGACATTGAATATCCCTTCAATACACCCAGTCGCTACAAAGATAATTGCGTCCTTCCTCACTCAGTTGCCGGAGAGGAAGGAAACCACTCAGAGATTTCACCATGAGACCAATGGTGACTTTAATACAGTTACAGAGTTTAATGTCTGTGATAGGAGAAAACTGAGGATGGATCAACAACATCCTGTTTGCAACAAGGCATGAAAGTAATACTGCAAATAAATTGGCAAAGCAATACACTTTTTGTCCAGAATACAAAGTGTTATTGGATTTGCTCCAAACATACAACACATTATTGAGTACACTCTCCATATTTTCAAGCATAGTGGTGGCTGCATCATGTCAAATCAAATTGAATTGGTCACATACACGTGTTTAGCAGATGCAATTGTGGGTGTAGCGAAATGCTTATAGAGTTAGAAGCACGGCAGCCCTCTGTCGGCGCCATTTTTCACACATGTTATGGGTATGCTTGTAATTGTTAAGGAATGGGGAGTTTTTCAGGATAAAAAAGAGACAATTGAGCTAAGCACAGGCAAAATCCTAGAGGAAAACCTGGTTCAGTCTGCTTTCCACCAGACACTGGGAGATGAAATCCCCTTTCAGAAGGACAATAACCTGTTGTGGAGCTCACCTCCTGGGAGCTGATGGGCCTGTAGAAGTCCAGAAATGTGTGGGAGCAAGCCCAGGTTGATCGTCGTAACTGTGGGGTGGTACAGAGGCCAGTCCTCATGGGGCTGTGACACAGTAACCTGTAACCAGTAACCAAATCACTACCTCCTACCAGGTGTTGGTCACATACAACATTAGCACAATGACACAAAAGCAGAGCAGTACCGCACCCGATGGAATGTCTTGAACACTTATTTTCACACACAAAGTAGCACAATAATAGCAGAGTGATTACCACACAGTGCTAATGGCTTAACATGATGTTGAGGACCGTACTATTATCCACTCCCCTGGCTTGTATTCGTTCCCCAGCATATGAATGGCAGTCTTCCCAGCAAATGCACCAAGAGCAGTGATTCTCTCATAGTACTTCAACAGCAAATGAGGAAGCTTCTCTCCAGGCATCCCTTTCAGACAAGGCAGCCTACCTGTAAACAAGTAAAGGCGTAGATCCAGCTGTCATATAATTTCAAATCAAGTTAAATTGTATTTGTCACATGCACCGAATACAACAGGTGAAATGAAGCAGGTGAAAAACAGTGAAATGCTTGGGATTTGATCTAGCAACCTTTCGGTTACTGGCCCAACACTCTAACCACTAGGCTACCTGCCGCCCTGTCTATGACTAGGGTGGCTGCAGTCTTTTTGACAATTTTTAGGGCCTTTCTCAGGACCTGGTATAGAGTTCCTGGATGGCAGGAAGCTTGGCCCCGGTAATGTACTGGGCCGTATTCACAAATTTACAAATGCACATTCAATTTTAATTACTGACATACCCCAGTCCTAGAGACTTCTGTTGGATAACTGTATCCATTTAGTTTTTGGTGTCTTATACACCTGGAACAGCATTAGAATAAATGCATTTCATGATGTCATACCTGGTGTTATACCTATACATCAGAGGTCGTTTTGGCCCCCCAAAGTTGATTTATTTATTATTTTTTGAACAAAAGAATGTGATTCTAGTTTTTAGAAGAAAAAAATAGACTAAAATCACCAGGAATTTAGCAACAAAAAAATTGTATTTGGGTAAATCTGTTCCCAAGTATACCCACAAATAAAAATAGACATCCCACCGGGCATACACTGGATGAATCAATGTTGTTTTCACGTAATTTCAATGTAATTACGTTGAAATAACGTAGAATAGACGTTGAATTCAAGTCTGTGCCCAGTGGGATATGTGATCATGTCTCAATGTAATCAAGGCATGAAATTATAATTACAATCTTTTATTGGGCTAAATTGGGGTAAATTTGTTATGGACCGGCCCAGTAACGATCCGCTTTAACAAAAATCGTCCCACAGCTGAATCTTTTTGCCTATCCCTGCTATACAGTGCATTTGAAAAGTATTCAGACACCTTGACTTTTTCCACATTTTGTTACATTACAGCCTTATTCTAAAATGGATTAAATCGTTTTTTTCCCCTCATCAATCTACACACAATGCCCCATAATGACAAAGTGAAAACAGTTTTGATTTTTTTGCAAAAAATAAACAAATTAACAAATGAAATATCACATTAACATAAGTATTCAGACCGTTTACTCAGTACTTTGTTGAAGCACCTTTGGTAGCGATTACAGTCTCGAGTCTTCATGTGTATGATGCTACAAGCTTGGCACACCTGTATTTAGGGAGTTTCTCCCATTCTTCTCTGCAGATCCTCTCAAGTTCTGTTGGTTTGGATGGGGAGCATCGCTGCACAGCTATTTTCAGGTCTCCCCAGAGATGTTAGATCGGGTTCAAGTACGGGCTCTGGCTGGGCCACTCAAGGACATTCAGAGACTTGTCCCGAAGCCACTCCTGCATTGTCTTGGCAGTGTACTTAGGGTCATTGTCCTGTTGGAAGGTGAACTTTCACCCCAGTCTGAGGTCCTGAGCTCTCTGGAACAAGTTTTCATCAAGTATCTGGCTTAACTTTGCTCCGTTCATCTTTCCCTCAATCCTGACTAGTCTCACAGTCCCTGCCCCTGAAAAACATCCCACAGCATGATGCTGCCACCACCATGCTTCACCATAGGGATGGTGCCAGGTTTCCTCCAGACGAAACACTTGGCATTCAGGCTAAAGAGTTCAATCTTGGTTTCATCAGACCAGAGAATATTGTTTCTCATGGTCTGAGAGTCCTTAAGGTGCCTTTTGGCGAACTCCAAGCGCGCTATCATGTGCCTTTTATTTCTGTCTGGCCACTCTACCATAAAGGCCTTATTGGTGGAGTGCTGCAGAGATGGTTGTTCTTATGGAAGGTTCTCCCATCTCCACAGAGGAAATCTGGAGCTCTGTTAGAGTAACCAACAAGTTTTTGATCACCTCCCTGACCAAGGCCTTTCTCCCCTGATTGCTCAATTTGGCCGGGCGGCCAGCTCTAGGAAGAGTCTTGGTGGTTGCAAACTTCTTCCAATTAAGAAGGATGGAGGACACTGTGTTCTTGGGAACCTTCAATGTTGCAGAAATGTTTTGGTTCCCTTCCCCAGATCTGTGCCTCGACACAATCTTGTCTCGGAGCTCTACGGACAATTCTTTCGACCTCATGGCTAGGTTTTTACTCTGGTGTGCACTGTCAACTGTGGGACTTTATGTAGACAGGTGTGTGCCTTTCCAAATCATGTCCAATCAATAGAATTTACCACAGGTGGACTCCAATCAAGTTGTAGAAACATCTCAAGGATGATCAATGGAAACAGGATACACCGGAACTCAATTTCGAGTCTCATAGCAAAGGGTCTGAATACTTATGTAAATAAGGTATTTCTGTTCGATTTTACAAAAATGTATAAAAGCCTGTTTTCACTTTGTTATTATGGGATATTGTGTGTAGATTGATGAGAAACACATTTAATTTAATCAATTTTAGAATAAGGCTGCATATGATACTGTACGTCATGACTGAGCCTATATATCTGAGTGTCTCTAGCCTCTCTTTGCACCTGGCATCCACCAAATCCTGCACTGTGTTCTCCCCCACAATTACAGCACATAACCTTCACATTGCTTCCACATTCACCGTTATCATGTTCCCCTCCACACATTGCACATCTTTCCTTTCCTTCAGACTGAGCAGCCACATGTGCCATCCTGAAAATCAACATGGAATGTTGCGATTGTCTAAAGGAAGTAGCTAATGTTAGCTAGTAACCAAACTGGAACCTGTACTAGTCATAATCTCAGAATAAATAAGAATGAACTGTAGCGACTATGAACATAAAGCAGTCATGTTATATAAAGACTATTTGTTAGCGTTTAAGCATTTTTTCTGATATCAGAATCTTCTTCTGAAGATTGAACATCTGACTTGAATCCATATGTAGTGAAATAGTGCTCCCAATGGCACTGGAGTATATTGCAAAGGAGACAGGCTCATGCGCTTGACAGTCAGTTGTTCAATCAGAGATGGGGTCATTCCTATTTTTTGCTATGAAGTCTACATTTTTATTTGCTCAAGCTCAGTGGTTCAGTGCAGTATGTCTAGCGTGTGTTAGGCTATCTGTTACCTCCTAGAACTAGGCTGTTGTTTTTTAAAATCTCATATTGATTTGCCTGAAAGTTACCATACTATTATTATGCGCAACACACATGTATCATATATTTAGCATCATACATTGCTCATATTATACAATCAAAATGATATAAATTCAGGACAAGTTTGGATGTATAAAGACAATTAGGGATGATGATATAATACTGTATCTTGGACAGAAGCTCAAGTTTGAATAATTTTAATAAGTATTGTGAAGAACCATGTAAAATATAATGTATTACAATGGCTCTGCAGAGATATCTACCCTTTCAATCGCACTCCAGCAAAGAATCACTCTAACCATGAAATAAAGGTTTCCATGGTTACATCAGGAGCCATGTTAAGGGGTGCCTCTTGATTCTGCAGTAGTTTCTCCACCTTTATTTTCCTTTCACCAAGACAGTACCATCTTAAGAATCTGGCTGTGTGCTGCAGTGATAGGATTTGAAATGACACAAATGGGGGCACCAATAATTCTTTGCAATAGCTTTGACCCGAGTCACCTTGCCGTGGGTTTTGAACATTTTGATTGATTTAAATAGAAAATATCACCACAGCTTGCACTTACCTGGTCGCCCTGATGGTGGTGCATTGCAGATCTTGAGTTGTTTAGGAGTTGCCAGGTCTACAAGTTAAATCCTTGCAAGGGCATCCCCAGTGTGACATTCTAAAGTACTCTGTACCACCCGTTACCTTGACAACATGATTTTATCATTCTAGCCCACCACTACCTTCTCCCACAGAGGGAATCAAATGCTTCTACAGAGCCAGATAAGACTGTAATTAAATATATGGTACCACACTTGCTTCCTTTAACTTTATGGGGTGTAGGTGGGGAGTTGGGGAGACCTTCTCCTTGATATTATGCCCTAAACACATGAGATCGGTTTGCACATATACAGTGGACTAATGGTGAAATCCCTAAGTGAAATCCTTCCTCTCCGGCAACTGAGTTAGGAAGGACGCCTGTATCTTTGTAGTGACTAGGTGTATTGACACCAACTAAAATGTAATTAATAACTGCACCATGCTCAAAGGGATATTCAATGTTTGCTTTTTTAGTTTTTACCCATCTACCAATAGGTGCACTTCCCTGGTCTTTGTGGTTGAATCTGTGTTTGTAATTCCTGCTAGACTGAGGGATCTTACAGATAATGTATGTGTGGGGTACAGAGATGAAGTAGTCATTCAAAAATCATGTTTAACACTATTATTGCAAACAGAGTGAGTCCATGCAACTCATTTTGTGAGTTGTTAAGCACATTTTTACTCCTGAACTTGCCACAAGAAGAGGGGTTGAATACGTATAGACTCAAATAGATTATATTTTCATTTTTAATTCATATGTAAACAAAAAAATAATAATCTAAGAACATAATTCCACTTTACCATTATGGGGTAGGCAAGTGAAACAAAATCTCAATTTAATCATCCATTTTAAATTGTGGCTGTGGAAAAAGCCAAGGGGTGTGAATACTTTCTGAAGGCCTAGATTAAATGATTGTTGAATGTATCCCCTCAGCCAGATATTGCTGTACTGCTTTTGACAGCTATTTTCTCGTCTTCATACATGTTGAAAACATCTGTCGGTGTGTCTGTTTCAGTGTTTTCTGTTATTACGACCAGGCCATGTTACTGAATGACTTTCCAATAACACCTTCATCAAATGCTTAATTTACTAAAGGAAGTTCATTTCAGCTTTTCGTATAACTTTAGAGATTGGATAAGACATAAAAGTTACAAAGTAACCAGAACAGCCAATATCTTTCATTCATGGAAGTTGCTCAGCCACCTGACCAGACACACTCAGTGGGGCCATACTCTCAAACTTTTGCTTAGACCGAGGTTTAGACCTGCGGTCTAAAATGGCTAGCTGCAAGCTTTTCTCATAGCATATTGGCTAATTGAGCCAGGTTGGCCTAAGTATGACTAGCCCAGCACATATTTCTAACCGGTAAAAATCATCAACTTTGCAGACGACAACAGTAGTAGGCCTGATTACCAACAATAACGAGACAGCCTAAAGGGAGGAGGTGAGGGCCCTGGCAGAGTGGTGCCAGGAAAATATCCTCTACCTCAACGTCAACAAAACTGATGTAGAATCCTCCATGTTTTCTTCTCTGTAAAAGCACATGGATGCATGTGAAATGGTAAGCAACAACTTTGAATTTGGTCATATATGCAAAACGTGCTTTTTGAAATTTTAGTAAGTAGCCCATAAAGAAGCATCATGCCATTTTTATTATCACACTCCACTTTTTAGACTAAGGCAAGGGTTTCAAACACTTACCTTGAAGTTGGAGGTTTTATTATAACCCTCTGGTGGACAAGTTCACCTGTTTAACAAATGTGATTGGATGGTGGCTCTACCATGTAAGGTCACTGCTCCGTTGTTTCGTTATTTTGTTACCGGATATAATTATGTTCTCAGCTGGTCATCCTCAGCATAGTGGCCTATTGTGCCAGGTTGACCTATGAGAAAAGCTAGCAACTAGCCATTTTAGACCACATATCCTCGCATCTGGAATGTGCTTCCCCCCGCCCACCTCAAGGGAACTTGGCTCTTTCAAATCTGACCTCAAAATGCACCTATACAGGATTTGCCTTCCGAGTAGACCAAGGAGACCCAACCTTGTTCTGTGTTGTCTTATAAAATCTTCAAGCGCCAGTAACAATTAGCACTTTCAGATGTAATGAAAACCGCTTTATAAATCAATTACTGTTATACTCTGGTTTTAGAAGTTATTGTTAATGGAGGATGTCCCATGGTGCAGGAGGAATGATGTTGGAGGGACAATTGTCTTTCCGCGAATCCTCTTTGTATCCTATCTCCTTACCTCCTTTATTTTTTATTTAACCTATTATTTAACAACTCAAGTTAGTTCAAAACAAATTCTTATTTACAATGACGGCCTACCCCAGCCAAACCCTAACCCGGACGACCCTGGGCCAATTGTGCACCGCTCTACGGGACTCCCAATCACAGCCGGATGTGATACAGCCTGGAATCAAACCAGGGTCTGTAGTGATGCCTCTAGCACTGAGATGCAGTGCCTTTGACCGCTGCCCCACTCAGGAGCTTCTCAACTATTTTGGAGAAGGTCCCGGTCCCGGTCCCCCTTCTGACCTTCTCCAATGGGTTTTGAGAAGGAGGCAAGAAGAGAGGATGCAAAAAAAATCAAGGAAAGATTCATTGAACTTCCCAAACTGGTTCTGGCCTGTGAAGAACTTCACAGCTTCACAAAACCGATAACACTACAACATTCTGCCCACACGCCACTGTACTAGAACTACAAATTAGCTTAGATGCTCGCTTTGGCTTTTACTCAAGACTTTGAACAACAACTAGAACAGCAGTCAGACAGAACATCCACAATAAAACCGGTCATGATTTGGAGAGTATTGTCATATTAATTGTTAATGGACTACCTCATAAGCTAAGATTCAGCACCCCATTTAGAAAATGAACTTTTCCGTGAGCATATTGCATGCACTTTAATCAACTCAAGACCTTTCACTCCAATGAAACAGAGAGTAGAGGTGGAGGAGAATAAAGGAACAGAAGACAAGTGATGCTAAAATGAACATTTATAATGACTCTTTGTTGCTGTTGCTGTCGCAAAAATAATCTTTAAAAAACAATTCAATATATTAACACTGAAATGCTGACTTCACTGGTAGTCCACGAGTCATCAAACACAACTCACCGATTTCTTTTTTTTTTTACAAACACAATACTACAGTTACATTAAATAGTCATTACCCTTAAATCTATTAATGAATGATGCTCAGATAAACTGATAATAAAAATACACTTTCATTCCCTTTTGATATTTGTTGTTGTCATTGATCAACAGTGTAATGTTGTAAAATGAACTGCTTCTGAGATGTTTCACTGAGGAAAGCAGGAAATTGACTGGCAGCATAGAATATAGTGACATGTCAAGTCAAATGTCAAACAATTAAGTGTTTTGGGGGGGATATGGGATTGGGAAGTGAACTATCCCATTGCTACCACAGCTTCAGTGTGTAGGCTGACTGGCTTTTGGCTCAGTGCCGATTTCATTTGGCACCCGTGTTGGCAAATATCTCAATAAAAGGCTCTCACCCGTACTTCACTGACATGGCACAAGGAAATACAATATTGCCCTTGTATCTTTAAGATTGAGACTGTATCTTTAAGATTGAGACTGTGTCTGTGTAAAGGCATCGAAGCAAATGCTTCAGTCAAAGGACAAGTGAGGCCTGGACTTTGAAATGGTATCTTCTCTGTCTCAATATAGACACCGGAGTCATTCCAATTGACCCAACTCTTAAGTTTAGGACAACATATTACATATGCTGACAGTCCATTTCTTAAGATGGAAAAACATTTTTTTTACAAAATGAAAAACTAACCCAAAATAATATTTACAATGGAGCCGAAGAGGTGTGCAGGGCATTGTCATGCTTTTTTTCAGACAAGATTTGTTAGCTTCAACCCTGCAGAATTGTCCGGATGATAAGAAAACAATTAAAACCAAATGAAAATTCATACAGTTGTAGTCTCAGCAAATTTTGGCAATAAATCTGGGGTCAAAATAATCCAAACACGCAGATGAGCACGCAAAGGGTGGATAAGGTCAACTTAGTTCATGGGAGGGTCAAAGATAAGAGATGGCGTCGTGGCTGGTTGGTAAAAATCCTGTCTTTCTCCCACTATTCAGAGGAATGGGCTCAGAATAATTTTCCATTTAATGGGTGAATACAATGACAGGTGCCAGACACAACGGCACACATAATCATAATGTCATGTAGGCTGAAAAGATGATGGAGAGAGTTGAGGAGAAGAGGGGGCAAGCAGCCTTAACCGGCTTAGTCCTGTCTGATTCGATAGAATCCCCCTTAGGAAGATCCTGGAGGGTCAGATGCATGTCCAGACTACATCATATTTAAAACAACTGAAGGTTTGGAATGGTGTTGACTTAGTTTGGCACTCAGTAGTGGAGGGGTTAGAAGGGTGGTGGGGGTTAGTAGCAGTGCATGGCAGAAGGAGACAGAAAGTCATAGCATGCAGTGGTAAAGTAGTTTTAGGTTACACAGGGTTCTTACGGGTTGAGTTGTCCAATCCACCAACACTGACAGCGGTATGACCGAGGCAATCGAATTTTGCTGGTGCTGTATTTGTCTCCCATCTAAAATTATATCAGCAAGACCTTGGGATTGCATTCTGTAACGTAACAAACATGTACTCTCTGATAACACCACATAGAGACATTGTATGAGGTTTACCGTGCTTTCAATGCCAATTTGTTCATAAAAATACTTCCGCCCTCTAGACTTCAAGGCAGCAGAATGCAACATGACAAGATGGAACAGCTCCACTCTAAACTCCCTCTCCCTCTTTTAAAGAAGATTCGCTCATTGTGATTTACACAAATATTTTCAAAAGGAAATGGATAAACCATATTATGACTCGGGTGCCACCTTTTCAGAGAAGTCTGATACACAGAGACCCAAAAATATATTTTTTTAAACCTCCACAAACAATATCAGAGCAACAGCAAAGAATGACAAAAACGGCTGAACGTTACCATGGTTTGCTTTGTTTCACATCCAATAACAGGAGATGGAATTCTGTAAAAAGGTATGACCCATTGATCAGTAAAGTGCATTTATGCAACACCAAACAAACAGGACAATGTTGACAGTGAATCGGAAGTGTTGTTAAAACATATCTGGGTTATGACTATGGCCTACCTGACTATAGCTGAAATTGGTTCTTGACATAATATCTTAACTCTACATGTAGTTGAAATTCCAGCCCTGAATTCACATTGAAAGACTGATAAACATTCAACTGAAAAAAATGAGCAAATGGGATTACATTCATAGATTAGATTTGGGCATTCAAACTGTGGTACAAAAAATCTTTAAAAAATATTACACAGGTTTTGTGAGGTTTAACCCGATTTAAAAAATGCCTGGTATTCTAGAAAGCAAAACTCAAGAATAACACTGAATAACATTTTCGCGTTTGCTTGTTTCACATTTGTAATACTCCTTATGGTACCTTAAGAAAATAAAACCTGGTCTGTTACAATAAAAAGAGATGGACTGTATGAGAATTTGATCTGAAATGTGTTGTATTTGGGCCAACATGACAATAATGGGCTCCCTCCCAACTTACGACATGAAACATTTTAAATATGAGGTGATTTTAACTTAAGTGTTCTACAACTGACTGCATGCAACTTTATGTCTTTGAATGTGGTGAGAAAACCTCCATTTTTTTCCATTTAGTTTTCTCCCTCAATTTTTCACTTTGATACCATGCAATAGAAGACGTGCAAAAAGATAACACCTAACTCCACGAAACACATTTTGTCTGATTGTTAATGACTATGTTATGAATGCTTATAACATGTTATGCTTAGTCCATGCTGGCCTATAGAGACATTTGTGAAAAACAGCAGTGCTTAAGCCACAGGTCAAACGAACACACAGGGGATGCATGGAGTGTAAAACAACATGGATCCATAAAAATCACAATCTTTATCTCTTACTCTATGTAGCTATGGGGTAAAACAATGCACAAAACAGTTATTTGTCCATCGTTTTCTGAAGTAATGTATACGATTATCTTTTCTTAACTGAAAAACATTGTTTGATTGGCACTTGATCAGCACTTCTAAACAAGTTATTGATATCTAACATTTGATCGCACATCTACAATTTCAAAAGCTGCAGAGGTCTAGTTTGGCACAGGTACAATTATTACTGTTACTATCTTACCAATACTGTATAGTATTCTATACACCTCGTTTTACGCCCCTGTCTTTTAGAGCATGTTTCTTATCAACAGACCAGACATATTTTCAACTAAAATATTTTTTATATTTTACTTATCAAATAGCAGCATTTTCATAACTTACAAAAAGTACATGTAAACCTATTCATTCAAAATCTTAGTAATTTCAAAGGTTCATACAATAGACATAATAAAAACACAAAACAGGACAACATGCTACTATATTGCTTCCAATATTCTTTAAATTTTTCTTACGGTCAAACTAAATCATCAATAACAGAAATATGAACGCCACCTGTCGATGATGAGTCATCGTAATGCACAAACAAATCGCAAAGCTAATCTTAATCAGGGTTAGTTGGCACTCTTCATCATCCACACAAAGATAACATAGAGTTTCACATTGTATTGACGACGCTGGACTGCATTTGGACTACAAACTAGAATAGCTACAATTAAGTACATATAGATCATGTTGACATGACATATTCCACAGAAATGAATTTCTAGTCATTTTTCAGATAAGAGGATATGCATAAAGGATGTCACTGTTTCAGCATGAGGTCACGAACGAGTTCCCACCTCTCTCTCATTTACTTTTTTTAAATAAACTCCTGCTTTCTTTTGTTATGAGGCTGAAATAGAAGCTCTGTTTGGTCAACCAACAGACATTTTCTCATTCAACCAAGATTCGCCTTCCTATTTTGCTTTCCCTTCCCCTAGAAGGTCATAGATCACGGTGTAAGCCTGTCTAAATCCTACTTGTTCTTCTTTTAGTGGGGAATTTGATACCGAAGTTTGAACCAATGTTGCTGGTTGGTCTTGTGGGTTGTCACAGTTTGGAGGCAGGTGATATCTGTGCATTTTTGACTGGTGAACTCTATGGGCTGTGAAAATATTTGCATACCCTTATGACCTATAGTGCATAACTCCTATCAATCACTTCGGCACTCCCTGCAACTCCCAGACGTCAGTGCCTATGAGTAGACAAGACAGAAAGAAGGAGAGAGAGGGGAGCAGTGCAGAGGAGAGAGAAAAGGTCATCTCTATATAGGAGGACCAAAAAGAGCATATGTAGGGTAGGGAAATGTCTAAAGAAAGAGGAGGAAAAGTAATGAATGGAGAGAGAGAGAGGAGTTGGTACAGTGTACAGATCAGACAGCTCTGGAGTAGTCTCTCTCTAAACCAAGCGTAGTTGCATTGCTTCTATTATTAAATCCACCTTGATTTGTGCTTGTATTTTAAATCAGCATTCAAATGTGAGGTTAGGGCTAAAATATGAAGGTTTTGAACCCCACAGGTGAAAGAAGTTACAGATATTTTAACTGGAGTGCCATTTCATTTCATGTAACTAGTGTGCCGTTGACTAGTATTAAAAGTCACAGCACATCCCGTCAGAAATACAATGAAACGTGTATTCAGTGAGTCAAGGTAATGGGGCGCTCAAACATAGAGTTGTTAGTAAGGTGGGGTAAAGGTCTATTCTTTCTCAAGAAGGAGCCTCGTCATTTCACTAAAAAGGGAGTGCTGCTGTTTCTTTCTCTGACACTATCGTTCCCGGTCCTGTATTATTGGAAGCCGATCCCAGAGCTCTGGTTACATAAGTCTATGGATACATTTGTGAAATGGAAAAGAGGGTCAGAATAGGATACAGGGACTGCAATGCAGAAAAATAAATGTCATAGGAGTCATTTGGGTTAATAAAAGGGTCAATGCTATCCAGGATCCTTGGAATGTCCCTACCCTAACCCCTACACTTACCTTAACCCTTACCTTAACCCATACCTTAACCATTTTTCATTTCAACTTCAATGGGTTAGGGACATGCCAAGGATCCCGGATAGCACAGACCTTAATAAAAGACACTATGGTTGACTGATGACTCTGGACTGATCAGTAGAAAAAAACATCCAGTAGCAGCTCTCTGTTGTGCAATATTATTGGTAAACCAAAATATCTCCAAGACCTCACATTATGGATGTCCTTGTGGAACTGTTCCTTATCTCGCTGCTCAGCTGGTTTTGCTCTAGAACAGGGATGGGCAACTCCAGTCCTCTGGGGCCTGACTGGTGTCACACTTCTGTCCCAGCTAACACACCTGACTCCAATAATCAACTAATCATGATCTTCAGTTTACAACGTAATTAGATTTATCAGCTGTGTTTGCTAGGGATGGGGAAGAAGCCCCCGAGGACTGGAGTGGCCCATCCCTGCTCTAGAACATGCGATGTAAGTGCACCAGCTGTAGGCCTATATCCTGGATATGTACTTCAAGAAGGGCTCAAGAAGGGACAGACACACTTTGCGTTGTGTCTTTGTTGTGTCTCACAGTGCAGTCATAAGAGACCCAGTGTACTCGGATGAAAACCAATGGATAGCAGCGCAGATGCAAGCAAGGTTAATCTTTGTGTTTGAGAATATTCTAGAAGACAATTACCCTCCCTGTGTTTTTGCCAAACAATTATCCTTACAGAATGTCAGATAAATGTTTGGGCAACGCATTATGCACTACTGCCAATGTAAGCTAGCGTCAATGTCTGCTTCAGGCAAGATAACAGGTTGGACTAACCACCTGCATAAACTGCTTGACTCCATATTGGTATTGACTCTGGTTGAGAAAAATGGTTCACAGAAAACACCAAATGTTTCATGGTGAGTCAATTTCTTTCTCATTAGTGTCTCTCTTGACTACCAGCCATTCTGATATAAAGCAATCATCTCCTCGCTCACAGATAACGTTCAATACTGCTTTGTAGTGCTTTGTTCCCTTCGGGACTCTTCCGGGTTAGATTCTTCAATTGAAAAGGTAAGATACCAAGCTGTAAGATACCAAGCTGTGTATAGTGCTGTCTTCCCTCTCGGGTATGATGCTCCGTCCCATGGGGGGTATTCAAATTTCTACATAGGAGCATGTCCCAAGGCGCAATATCGGCTGGCGAACTCAAAGTACCGGGCTAATTCATGACAATAGGATAAAAATAATTTTTAATCAGTAACTACGTTATCTAAACTGTCCACGGTGGTACAAGATACAGTTTGCCATGGCAGCTGAAGGAGAACTAGCGAGGTCAAATATTAAGACTGACCTTCAACATAGCATGAAATCCAGTCTTCGCTTACATAAAGGCAGAACTAGATCCCGTAAACTACAGATAAGTGAACAATGCTTGGCATCTTACAATCAAGGAGAGGGAGAGCAATCTCCAAAGGGATTTTCAATTTAGGTGATACAGGTAATATAGGCCTAGAGATCTGTAGTTATGTTTTCGTAGCACCAAAAGTGGTGTGTATGTGGGTGGCGGTAAACATGTATGAATGTGTGTCTGTTCCTGTGTATGTGTACATTCCTGCGTGTCTCTATCCTCTCACATTGAACATTTGACCCCTGATCTACACTAGTCCTGTGCAGTTCTGGGTGAAAACTATACATATCTGTCACTGCAACTCAAAATTTGATCCTCATTAATAACAAAATAACAATAATAATGTCTTTACATTCATATCAACCTGAATTCACAGGTTTAAATAATCTATATGTGTTTGAATGAGACCATATTTCAATAAATAATTGAGGAAAATAAAAAGGATAACAACCGAATTGTAAAAACCTCAATTTTGATATGAACCATACAGTGGCCTGTCATTAATATTCTGATATCCATTAAGAATTTAGATTAAAATGGTTGCCAAATGGTATTGGATGACCTCTGGTGCTCGTCATTTTACCTCTCTCATGTAAACAAGGCCTTTTGCTTTGTTCACATGGAGCGATGTTAACATCAAAGCAAAAAGGCCTGAGCAAAACGCTATCTCTGCTCTTTAAGCCTGTCCGGAACCTCAACTCACCGGGAGCGGAGATCTACAACTGAAGCTGAAAAATCAACACAGCCAAAGAAAAGAAAATCGGAAGAGAACGAAATCCAAAACAAACCCAGCTGTGAGGTTTTTGAAGGGGGTGAAATCGTGTGGACTCACCCCTGACTCTGCTGCTTGGCAGTGGACCAGTTCAGCTTTACTCGTCATCAAAAGGACTTGACACCACTTTTAAAAAACATCACAACCTCAGTCCTAAAAACACAATCACATATCACACACACGTATCCCGGTTTTCTCTCTGCCTCACCTCCTTCTTTGTCACCTTCTCTTTTTAATACTGAAATATTGAATGGATATTTGGACGTTTTTCCCCTCTCCGTGACCCTTGATTCCCTTTCTTTTTTCTGTCTCCATCTTTCCTTTATTACATCCTTTTCCCCCCATTTAGCCCACCTTCTGTGGGTTGGTGGCACGCACACCCTGCTCATACGTGATCCTCTGGCTGATCAGATACTGGGCGGCTTGCGTTGCCGCAGGTGACCCTGTTATGGTAACTTTACGGTTCCGCGTGCCAGGTATGAACTCTCCCTTTTTGGAGATCTGGATGCGAGCTCCCGTCAGCTCCTGGTACTCAACCAGCGTTTTCCCGCCTTTCCCCAGGATGGCGCCCACCAGATTCTCGGGCACAGCAATCTCCACCACGTCCTTGGCCCCTTCTCCCAGCTTCTCTGCGGCCAGCAGGGAGGAAGCCATCAGTGGGGACGAGGCATTCAGGTAGCCGTTGGAGGCCCCCGTGGCGGCGGCCAGCGAGCCCAGGGAGAAGCCCCCCAGGCCAACAGCAGGATGGCCGGAGCCAGAGGCATCGCTGGCATAGGAGGCCAGGAGGTTAGCGGCAGCAGCAGCAGCTGGGTTAGCACTAGCAGCCACGGCGGCCAGGACCCCGGAGGCAGCGGCGGGGTTGAGGCCCAGGCCCAGGGTGTTGGTGTTGTAGCCATAGCTGGCCAGTGTGTTGAGGGCCGAGGTGATGGCCAGCAGGTCATTGCCAGAGAAGCTGGACATGGTTCCCGGAAAGCCGCCCATTCCTGCCAGGCCGGCCTGGCCTAGAAGGCTGGAGGCAGTGGCAGCAGCCGCAGCGGCGTTGGGAAGGACCTCAGCCGAGTTGGCGTAGGGGGAACCGGTAGGGTTGGAGTTGGCCACAGGGCCTGAGATGTTGGAGTAGCTGATGTTGAGGCAGCTGCTGCTCTGAGGGTCCTCCTGGATCTTCTGCACAATGATCTCCACGGCTTTACGGTTCTGCTCGGGCTCCCCGCTGATCGTGACCACGCGCTCCTGCAGGTTGATGCCTTCAGGCTTCTGGGACAGCTGGACCCAGGCACCCGACTGCTCCATCACCGCCTTGACTGTGGCCCCGCCCTTACCGATGATCAGCCCAGCCGTGCTGTTGGGCACTATTAACTTAGCCTGCAAAGGAATAGTGGGAGCCAGAGAGAAGGAGGGAGGGAGGGAGGGAGAGAGGCAGAAAGAGAGATTGAAAAGTAGGAAAGAGAGAGAGAGAACGAGAGAAAGATATCGCTCACTGAGTCATTCTACTATCCCAGCCCTCTGCTTTACTCAGCGATGTGTTAATCCCAGGGGTTAAGGCTGCAGCTGCCATCCAGCTCTATGGCACTGTTGAGGACCTAGCGGGCAGGCGGCCGGTAAAAATAACCCCATGCTCTCACATTTTCCTGACCCTGCCAGGGCTCAGGTTGTGGGGCAGATGCCCCTATGAGACAAAGTGTGACTGTGTTCTTGCCATGTGCTCACCACGTGCCCTTATGACTCTGCATGTCTACACTATTGACATGTCAGACAGATCATCGTAGGTAGGGAGGTAACATGCTTTGATCGGTCGTGTTCTATATCTGATAGGTCATTGTCCATGCTATGGTTATGTTAAGTATGGTGGTCGGTCATACCCTGACTACACCCCTCGTGTCGCGTGCCCGAGCATTGCAAAATACATTTTGAAATCTAGATTATTGCGCGCGCACACACTGCTCGCACGAGTCAACGAGCGTCTGCGTTGCCAAGGGCTAAAATAGAAGTCAGTTCAGCAAGCTAGCTAAATAGGACAAATTAGCTAGCAAGTGCAAGCTAGATAGCTAAATTGCCATAAATGTTTAATGCTTTTTGACCTGTCCACAAACGAATGTAATTGGTTCAGAGTTTGTTTTGATATTTTAACCTTCGTGTCGTGATCGCGTTTGGTGTGGGGGGAGAAAATAAATGTATGCACGATGTCTCGCGTGCGCAGCCGGTTTGGGTTCCATGTCAGGGTTGGCTGACTGTAATGGTCCTGTCTCTCACCTGTTTGACGCGATCGGGGTTGACAGTGGTCTGTGGTTGCAGTATGCTGACTGGCTCTGTTTTCTGGGCGCTCTGGGGCATCTCGCGGACTTTCTCCGCGATGAAGCTGTGGACACCATTTAGCGCTTCGACCGTACCCTGTATCAGACACACCCGCTCTGTGGTTCCTGTGGGGATAGAACAAAAAAGAAACATCACAGTGTATCAGTACTACCCACATGACTAAATACTACAGTTTAGTATAGTATACTACAGTACTAAATCATTCTATAGTAAACTCTAGTATACTGTAGAAATCATATACTACACACTGTAGTATACCTCAATAATGTGTATTCTTTTATTTTTTCCTAGTTTTATTAGTCGTATGTATGGGATACGCATGGTATAAATCATCCAAGGAAATGCTTACTAACACTTTCTATAGAATGTTATAGTATACTGTAGAATGCTACTGTAAATACTACAGTATACAACAGACCACAAAAACATTACAGTAAATACCTCATTTGCATTTACCCTGCCCATTCTCCTCCCATATATCCCAATTTGTGCCACCCATAAGTGAGAAACTGACATGCCAAGTATAGACCATATATTGTGTTCCCTACAAGTTATAGAAAAGAGTAAAAGCTCTAAACTGTCCGATCTGACTCCAGTCTTACCAACCTACAGTTTATGGAAAATGTGGTTTCCTCAAAGACAAAGCCCTCATTGCTATGTCAAATATAATACATTTTTAAAAAGCACTATAGTAACGTCACAAAAACCCTAGAGTAAATACTACAGTATATGACAGTATGCAAAAACACTACAATAAATATGACATTATTACTCTGCGTTGCGTCGTGCCAAAGAACAGCCCTTAGCCATTGTATATTGGCCATATACCACATCCCCTCAGGCCATACTGCTTAAATATACCACAGTTATGATGACAAACTACTTGTTTACTGTTGTAATTATGTTGGTAACCAGTTTATAATAGCACCTCGGGGGTTTGTGGTATATGGCCAATATACCACGGCTAAGGTCTGTATCCAGGCATTCCGCATAGCATATAAGAACAGCCTTTAGCCGTGGTATATTGGCCATATACCACACCTCCTAGGGCCTTATTGCTTAAGTATACTATAGTCTGCAAAAACACTAGAGTAATTACTAGTATATAGTACATTTTTTTTCTTACAACAGTATTTATACTTTAGTAAGCTGTAAATACTACAGGGTACTACAGTCATGTCCACAAAACTACAGTAAATACAGTAAAGTCTGTAAAAACACTACAGTGAAAACTATAGTATATAACTATAGTATACTATCGTCTTTTTTTTAAGGGTTGGTAGTTTCTAGCCTAGCGGTTAAGAGCGTTGGGCCTGTTACGTTCCCCAGTTTCAGTGTTGTAGTTTGTATTTGAGTGTGTTTTCAGGAGATGGCTTCCTGAATTCTCCCCAAGCAGCTGATTGGTCGACTCCGTGGCTAATTGGAGAGCTGACCCCGCCCACTCGGCAGGACGCAGCTGTCACCAATTACCCATTTCTTCTGAAGCTATATAAAATCCAGGGTTCTGTTCAGGAGAGAGATCATTGCTGGAAGGTCATTGCAGAGAGATTGATTGTATATCCTGAGATGATTGCTGAGAGAGGAGGCTGATAGCTGAGGGTTATATAGTGTTGGTTGTTTCTCAGAAAGCGATTGGGTATATACTATGTTAGTTGTTGCTGAGGGAGCTGATTGGTTATGTCTGTTATGTGTTATAGGATGCACTGTTTTGATTGTTGAAATTGTTTGTTATTCTGTTTAATTTGTTCCCATGGGGGAAGTGGAAGGCAGCTAGGGAGTGCTCAGGCAAGAGGCCCGTGGGCATACATATATATACCCGTAGTATATTCACTGTCTAGGCAGGTAAGACCTGGGCGGACCAGCCCCTGTATTTTGGTTAGGGCACCAGGTGATGCTAAATCAGGTAAGTAGTGGGTAGGCAGATAGGAGAAGGGGCTTTAATAATTACTTTGTTTTGGTTCCGTCCAGCCCCTTTTCCCCATATTACCGTGTGAAGGAATAAATTCCTAGTAAATTGTAAATTCTCTGCCTTTTGTCATCCTTACTCGCACCTACAGTCCATACCTCTTTCACTTCACGGAGAGTTGAGTTGTAGCAGGGTGTTGCGTTCCCTCTTCATAGAGGCGTAATATAATGGGGTCTCATCCGGGATTCCATTAAACCCACCGGACCCTTCTGCTCTCTGTGATTGATGATTGAGGTGTGATGGTAGGTTGTGAATTTGGATGACTTGTTTAGTTAGTGTGTTCAGTAGACTGCATTGTACAAGATGGCTGCCTCAGCAAAAAGAAAGTAGACCTTTTCGCTGTAGCTGACCATTATGGCCTCTTCGTCCCTGAGAAAGCCCAAAAGGCTGAGCTTTTGGTGCTAGTCAGGGAGTGATTAGTGAGAAAACAAATTCTCTCATTGAAAGATGATGAGAGGGAGGCTTCAGGAGAGGAGATGGGTAGACCTTCCGATGCCAAGTCGGAGGATAGGGCGGCGGAAGGGCTTGCTCGTACCCCCTTTACATTGCCCCGATTTTACCCTTTATCTTATGCTTCGGGTCGTTCAGACGGGACCGCTAGGCTGAAGGTGAGGCTGGCCCGTTTAGAAATGCAGCAAAAAGATAGAGACAGATGAATTTTGAATTTGAAATTAGGAAAATAGAAGCCGACAAAGGAGGTGAGGATCCGACGGCTGGAGCTAGACGCTGGCTCCAGTGCGACTCCACAAACTGCTTATCATCAAGTCCACTTCGATGCGAGTACAAATATTGCTTTAGTCCCTCCATTTCGAGAGTCGGAAGTTGATTCTTATTTCTCTGCGTTTGAGCGTGTGGCCGCTGCGCTGCATTGGCCACTCGAGGTTTGGCCGCTCCTGTTACAATGTAAATTGTCTGGGAAAGCCCAGGAAGTAGTAGCTGCTCTCTCCCTGGAAGACTGTTTACAATACGATACGGTTAAAACCACCGCGTTGCGGGCTTATGAGTTGGTGCCTGGAGCTTATAGGCAGCGCTTCAGGGACCACAAGAAAACATCTCACCATAAGTTTGTTGAGTTTGCTAGGGATAAAGAGTCTCTGTTTAATCGCTGGTGTTCAGCCAGCAAAGCTAACACCTTTGCTGATATTCAGGAGTTGATGCTGGTGGAGGACTTTAAAAGCAACCTCCCAGATAGAATTGTAGTTGATTTAAATGTATCTTCTGCTTCGGGTCGTTCAAATGTGCGAGTAAGGATGACAAGAGGCAGAGAATTGACCATTTACTAGGAATTTATTCCTTCACACGGTAATATGGGGAAAAGTGGCTGGATGGAACCAAAGCAAAGAAAGTAAATGTCAAAGCCCCCCTCTCCTATCTAACCTGCCTAGCCACTACCTATCTAACCTGCCTAGCCACTACCTATCTAACCTGCCTAGCCACTACCTATCTAACCTGCCTAGCCACTACCTATCTAACCTGCCTAGCCACTACCTATCTAACCTGCCTAGCCACTACCTATCTAACCTGCCTAGCCACTACCTATCTAACCTGCCTAGCCACTACCTATCTAACCTGCCTAGCCACTACCTATCTAACCTGCCTAGCCACTACCTATCTAACCTGCCTAGCCACTACCTATCTAACCTGCCTAGCCACTACCTATCTAACCTGCCTAGCCACTACCTATCTAACCTGCCTAGCCACTACCTATCTAACCTGCCTAGCCACTACCTATCTAACCTGCCTAGCCACTACCTATCTAACCTGCCTAGCCACTACCTATCTAACCTGCCTAGCCACTACCTATCTAACCTGCCTAGCCACTACCTATCTAACCTGCCTAGCCACTACCTATCTAACCTGCCTAGCCACTACCTATCTAACCTGCCTATCCACTACCTATCTAACCTGCCTATCCACTACCTATCTAACCTGCCTAGCCACTACCTATCTAACCTGCCTAGCCACTACCTATCTAACCTGCCTAGCCACTACCTATCTAACCTGCCTAGCCACTACCTATCTAACCTGCCTAGCCACTACCTATCTAACCTGCCTAGCCACTACCTATCTAACTTAGCACCACCTGGTGCGCTAACCAAAATACAAGGGGGTGGTCCACCCAGGTCTAGTGTGCATAGACAGTGAATATACTACGGGTAGCCTAGTGGTTAGAGCGTTGGACTAGTAACCGGAAGGTTGCAAGTTCAAACCCCCGAGCTGACAAGGTACAAATCTGTCGTTCTGCCCCAGGCAGTTAACCCACTGTTCCTAGGCCGTCATTGAAAATAAGAATTTGTTCTTAACTGACTTGCCTAGTTAAATAAAATAAAAATAAATAAATAAATAAAATATGTATGCCCACCGGCCTCTTGCTTAAGCACTCCCTAGGTGCCTTCGCCTTCCCCCCTGGGAACCGAAGGGTCGCTGGTTCGAATCTCTGAGCCGGCAAGGTGGAAAAATCAGCCGTTCTGCCCTTGAGCAAGGCAGTTAATCCCCAACAGCAACTGCTCCCTGGGTGCCGTGGACGTCGATTAAGGCAGCCACCACACCTCTCAGATTCAGAGGGGTTGGGCTAAATGTGGAAGACACATTTGGGTTGAATGCATTCAGTTGTGCAACTGACTAAGTTTTCCCTTATTACGGCATCACAGTCTTGTGGGAACGTAGATGATTGTGCCTTGGGGTCAGTGTCTGCTGTGGTTGTAGCATATCACTTACAAGAGGCTTCCTTGTTCAATTTAACAAACAGGATTTATTGAATGAAACATGTTTTTGCCAAGGATCTATTTGAGAAAAAAGTATTGTTGCAAAGCAACCCCATTTATAACTGAATAGCTACTTATGCAGTGACTATTTGCAGAAAAAAAATAATGCTTGAGTTTTGATAAGCTTCTTTACACAGTGGTGCTAACAGCCAACCTATCCAATAATACCCCCCCCCCCATATAGGAGCTCAAAAACAGAGCAGCTGAATGAGAAGCTCGGGTAACAAACCACTGGGGGGACAAAGGATTCCTCTTAGATGATGTAACTCTCCCAGGGCCCTGAAATTCTGGGCTTGTCCTCGCCCCCCTACCTCCTCCATAGACTCCACACATCTCTCCCTCGTTGAGGCATCTTTCTACACCCCCCTTTGTCGGCCCTACCGGAATTCTGTTGCCATGGTTAAGGAGCTGCGCCGTAGGAACAGGTGATGCAATCGCATGTCCTTTCTACAGCCTGCATCTTCTCTTCCTTTGACTGTTTATCTTTCTCTCTCTTACTCCCCTTGCACTCTTTCGTTCATTCCTTTGCACATTTAAATACATCTATACCCACATTATTCATTCAATCTCACACCACCAGCCTTACAATATTGTGTTATGTCTATCAAAACACAAATACAAATGAATTAATCAAATCGTGAAATGACAGTAATCTGATCAAATCCAACAATCCAATAAGTGAAACATTTCTTCAATGCTAGTGACAACTAAGAGTCATCCAAACTCAGGGGAGTACCCTCCTATAAGGAAGACCTGCTGATTGAGACTGGCCTGTTAATTTTGTGGGTAACACTACTCCACTCAAGCCAGCCAGGGCTTTTGTGTTCCCTTCCTTTTAATGTGATTCCATCTCCCCTTACAGGATTGGGTGATACACATCTGCCCCTAGAAGCACCTGTTGACATTCAGGAAATATCCATCAGGAGTTATCAAAACACACAGCCCACAAAGTCTGGGGACGGTCCAGGATCTCACTCGAACTCAATCCAACTCCGAACCCTGACTGGTCGCCACTGTTCCCATTTTAGAGTCCAGAGCAAAGACATTCAACGTTATTGGCTTTCACTAGTTATGTTATGTAGTATGGACAGAGTATAGTCCGTATGGAGCTATTGTGCGTTTATGTATACCTGTGCCTCAAAGTGCTGTCATGCATTCAAGACTGAGACTGATTAAGAACTACAATTGTTTCTTTCCAGGCAATTTGGGTGGGATTGAGGTTCTCTGTAAGCATGGTTTACTTGACAGCGTTATTAGGAGCAGCTATAATGCAGGTTCCGATGTATGTAATACAAATTTTAATAACAGTGTGTTTAATCTTAGAGGGATTTCTGGCACACAGGGCAGCAGTTCCTGAGGCAAAATTAAGGAGCTTGAATCTGTAGTCCAGTTGCATGAGTCCAAAGCCTTACCCTGCAGATCTTTAACTACAGAGGGCTATAAAGTGGTAACAACCATCTTTATTTCACTCTGAATACTAAAAGGCTGTCTTCAAAGCATTTCAATGAGGTTACTTAATTTTGTAACCTGCTTTTTATTATGGACAAAATGGACTGACTTGGTGTAGTTTTTCAAGGTGAGGTCAGTCTGTTTTTCAGCTAATTGAAAACATCAGCACCATATTCCTATGGTATATTACATCATATCAATTTATCTGTTCATGCAGCACAGTGTGTAACTTTATATGCTAGCTTGGCTGATGGCCAGCTGCACAAAGCAGGGAGTCTGGATTTTTGGTTGTAAGATCTTTGCACCCTTACCAGGGACTCTCAGCGTCCTTTGCAGCTGCTGTGTACAGTATGAGTGAACAGTATGTTGTTTACATATGGGTGAAGGGTAATTTTGTCATGTAAGGTATCAGTAAGGATGTGATCGGATCACAAAAAGGGGTCTGGGGCTATTCTTTACTATGCAAACAAAACTCTGTAGAGACAGCACAATGCCATCTAATCTGGATCAAACTTTTAAGAACAAATGCTATGAGAAAAACCGGCTCGGGAGAGAGGGGAGGAGGAAACTTGGCGTAGTGTGAGAGCATCTTGAGGGGCAGGGTCACTTTCAGTGCGAGCGAGAGATTGTAAAAGGTTATTTCTGGGCCTCCCCTCTTGTCCCCTCCCCTCACACACAATCATGCATCATCCACACCCTTCACTATCTCCAGTCATCTATCTCAGGCCACCACAGCAGGGCCTAGTCGTACAGATCCCATTCCCATCGAGGCCTTCTCCCATTCATGATTTCATGTCTTACACTGGCAGATGGGAGACGGGAGCTGCTGGGATTGTTCTAACCGTGGCTATCACTATTGAGCGGATTGCTAGGGGAAATAGCTCTGTCTGTCTGTCTCCTTGTTGTGCTGTAGGAAGGGCAAGCCAGGGCAGCTGCAGTGTTACAGGTTAAGAGGTGATCTGTGCGTATTGGTATTAACATGACATGTCAGCACAGTCCTCTCATAGCTGAACACAGAATGGAGATTGAAGGGAAACTCATTGCAATGGTATAGCCTACCCTTTTCATTAAAAACACATGTTAGATCAAATATTGTGGCCTAATTTACGATGTGTTTACACTTAGTTCAGTAGGGAATAAATCAAAAGGTAGAACAAAAATGAAGGTTATAGACTTGTGGTAACAAAAAATGTTGTAAAAATTACATTCAATTGATTAGCTTTGTTTGTTGTCTTTTAATTCCTTAGGCAAATAACAGGTGTAAACTTTGTACAGGTGCAAATGCCTCGTATATTGAAGTTTCTGGAAGAAAAATTCTGGCCCATTGTGTGAGATGGTGTAGTAGTTTAATTTACTTTGGGGGGCCCTAGCAGCACCCAATCAAATCAATGCCAGTACCATCTCCCTGAACTCCTCACTCATCGCAATAATGAGGAGGGGGAGGGGCAGAGCAGGTGGTGCCCCAACAACCCATCCACCAGCCAGAGCGAGGAGGAGGATACAAAAGCACAACTGCTTCAATGTGTGTTTTCTAGGTAGACAAAGAAAGTAGTGCTGATACATTATATGCAACAGTAAGCCATAACTAGAGTTCATTTTCAGCGTGTCATGGTTCCCATCGATGAATCCAGTTTTTCAGATATTGCAGAAGTGGGGAGGGCAAGGGACAGGAGATTGTCTAAGAAATGGACACCCAAAAAATGTATTTTTTTGTACTTCTATTCTTTGACAAGGTTCATTCATCTTTGCCAATGTTTAGTCAAGGTGCAGTATATCACACCTTCCGTTTAGCAGAAAATAGGCCATATTTGAGACATATTGCCCTTTTGTTTTCTGCAGGAAGTTTAATCCTTATTTTCTACATGTAGCTCATCTATAATTGGTTGCTTGAGGCAATCACAGAATTGACTAAAAGCCATATATTGTAAAAAGGAACAAAAGCCAGTACATTAATTCCTTTCCATTTATGCATTTGTATGGTACAGAAATGCATTCAGTTTAACAATACCACAGTCCATTGCCTATGTGTTGAAAATAGGCGATCAGTACAAAATAAATAACATCATTTGGTTCAATTAGTTATAACAAAAGAGATCTGGACTTAATCAAAAGTGAGCCGCTGAACACCTGTTATTTTTCAGCAGGTTGAAGCTTCCTTAGCCATGAAGGACAAACGCAGATACTTTTCTGTGGCTCGGGCATTTCTCTTCCGAGGACAAGATGCTTCAGCACCAAGCAGAGAGTGCAGTGACCTCCATCAGTGTGGGGTCATTGGGGAAAACATTAGCATTTTTTCCCATGTTGACATGGTTTTTAACAAGGCCCTATTGGGTGACTAGTGCTTTCAGTGTACCTTACATGTCCTTGACATTAGACAATGTGCTCCCTCCATCTTGGAGTAAAATGGCAGCCAGGCAGCTAAGAGGGAAATTGATTAAATGTGGTCTTTACATTGTAGCAGAATGAAGAATGATAGTACTTCTGGGGAATACAGACTTTACACAGAAATGGGATCAGCTCCCTGCTAAGAGCGCAGCCAAACTGAAAGAGAAATGGCTTGCATCTTTAAACGACACTCCTGTGTCAATAGCAGCTGTATCATCTGCATGGGTCTTTTGTCTGGGCACAAATACTGTGCATTTGGAAGGTTACATCAAACTGGTTTGATTCCCCAGTTCGAATTCAAACTGCAGCATAACCAATGAAAAACAGTCTTCTACTGAACTTGGATTCAGAGAGTGCCATGGGTTTGGTGCTCTTACTTGTGTGTAAGCCTTTTAGGGCTGTCCCCAACAACAACAAAAATTGTGGCTAAACCGAGAGTTGTGTTTCGACCAATATATTGTTCAAAATGTTAAAACATGTATTTTTCCCATATAAAAGACCCTGTGTATTTTAATAAAATAAACTATACGCACTGAGCTTGTCTGATGCTTTAAGCTCACTGTTTGATGAAATAATTTAGACACACTTATGACTCTAAAGGGATCCGACCGCAATTGAATTTATTGCGCTGGGCCAGGTTCAGACAGCGAGTGACTGTGTGACTAGCACCAGTTGTCTCGCTCTCCTCCTGCTGCAGCGACCACCACAGAACATCAACAGTGTGTACAGTGTTGTCTCTCTCTCCTCCCTGCTGCAGCGACCACCACAGAACATCAACAGTGTGTATAGTGTTGTCTCTCTCTGCTCCCTGCTGCAGCGACCACCACAGAACATCAACAGTGTGTATAGTGTTGTCTCTCTCTGCTCCCTGCTGCAGCGACCACCACAGAACATCAACAGTGTGTATAGTGTTGTCTCTCTCTGCTCCCTGCTGCAGCGACCACCACAGAACATCAACAGTGTGTATAGTGTTGTCTCTATCTGCTCCCAGCTGCAGCGACCACCACAGAACATCAACAGTGTGTATAGTGTTGTCTCTCTCTCCTCCCAGCTGCAGCGACCACCACAGAACATCAACCGTGTGTATAGTGTTGTCTCTCTCTGCTCCCAGCTGCAGCGACCACCACAGAACATCAACAGTGTGTATAGTGTTGTCTCTCTCTCCTCCCAGCTGCAGCGACCACCACAGAACATCAACAGTGTGTATAGTGTTGTCTCTCTCTCCTCCCAGCTGCAGCGACCACCACAGAACATCAACAGTGTGTATAGTGTTGTCTCTCTCTCCTCCCAGCTGCAGCGACCACCACAGAACATGAAGTGTTTATCTCGCTGTCCGTGATGCTGAAGCTGCAACATAATTACAGCCATTTCTGACTGAAAAGTTCTGCTACCGAAATCCTTACTTTGTTTAGGAAAAACATTCCCTAATCCCTCAACCCTTGCTCTCTTTACTTGACACATGTATGCATCACATGCACGTGACCAATGGGGCCTGACCTATAGCATATCATAATCACATCAATAAAGATCAAATAAAATTACGTAGCACATGACAGCAAAATGGATGCAGAGGACGTGAAAATGAAACTCAAAACAGAGGAATGTTTTACTGTTTGCTCAGGAAGTTGTGTGGGGGACATTTGACTTAGTTGTGGAAACTACTAGAGATCAAGAAAAATAAGGAAGGTAGGGAGCAAGTTCTGCGTGCATATTATGTGTGCCAAACAGGTGCTGTTATATTACAATATTATTTTTTTCAGACTATTTGGAAAAGTTTAAACAACACTAAATACATTATAAGCTTACCTTTTTTGTAAAGACCTTATTACAGCAAGACTAAAAACAGTCCCATGCATTTGTGAATGCAATTGCCAACGTGGAACGGTTTATTTAAAGTTTAGGCTAATTATTCAATGCTCCCTTTGTTATTTCATTTTAAAACTAAAATGCTTGATTGCATTTCAAATCATGAATGACTCATATGCTGTGTGATGACATGAACTAATTAATGATTGGTTGATACAGTAGCCTATATATATGTGTATAGATGTATGTGTGTACTGGTATATAGTTTATATATATATATATATATATATATATATATATATATATATATGGAAGTTACGGTATTTAGACAGCTAAACAGGATGTGCTCTCAGGCCTACAGCTCCATGGTTGTTATACTAAGCCTACTAATGATAATGACATTACTAATTATTATAATGATGATAACAATTGTAATAATAACAATAAGGAGGGTATAGGAGCGAGAGGCTGTTCTAACAAAAAAATAGTGTAAACCCTTTATTACAGCATAGCAAAGATTAAAAACAGACAAATTTGTGAAATTGCTTTATCCGACATGTTGTGGTTGAATGAGGCTTGTAAGCTCACAGAATCAGTACGCTATTAAACAAACACTCAAATAGGCAACAGAAGCAGAATCTGTCTTATTTCTGTAGAAAAATATGGATGATTTATAGTCAGGCACATTCAACAGTGAGGCTATTGATTATAGACCTAATTAAGATGGGGTTTCCTCTCCTTAATTTTCTTAGACAATTAAGTCAAGGGCTGTTTCCTCATCTCCTGACTCCACTGGTGCTTCCGCCACATTGTTCTCAACACCAATATACTGGATAACTTTGCTATTATGCACATAGCAACATGGTCGAAGAAAAGGTGCCAATTCAACAGCAGACTGATGTTTAAGAACCACAGACCGCAACGCGGGAGAAAGCGCATGTTATACAATTTTAATATTTTTCTTAGTGTTGCACCATTGTTCTTACATAATATAGCCATATACAATTTCAGTAGCATGTCTTACAGTGATGGACTGTTCCATCCCCACAGCCTCCGCAATGGATTAGTCCACTCAGACAGGTGTCTTGTGCACCATGAAAAGAACAAAGATTTGCGACTGACTGTTCGACTTAAGAAATCTCAGTCGACCAAACAATCGGCCAGTCAACTAAATGGGGTCAGCCCCAAAGCCTTTACATTTGGACAAAGTGAGGTCCACTTACCTGGGTAGAAGTCTTTGGATTTGGACAGCTTGATGGTGGCGCCCGTCTCTTTCTGCAGCTGTACGATGGTCTGGCCACCCTTGCCAATTATAGAGCCGGCTGCATAGCTGGGGATCAGCACCTTCAGGAAGTACTCACCCTCCTCTGTAGGGACAGAGACAAACAGACAGGAGGTCAGAGCTAGTAAAGAGGCTCTAGTCTACACACATTATATACACCATACTGAAAGTAACCCATTCACCTCAGCCGATACACGCCTGCAGCACGGAGTAGACTACAATTCACATTCACAATGTATCGCTTCTGGGTTCATTCAATCATTCACAATAGGAACATGTACATGTCAGATGCATACACTTGAATAGGTAGCTAGCCACATATCTTCTTTTCAGACTGGCTTTGGTAGGTAGGAATCTAGAGAGGGTTTTCATTTCGGAGTGTGATTCTTTTGTATCCTCTAGTCTCACATTTCATCAGAGTTTGGTGACACGTTCTGTATTCTGTCCCAGATTTCCTGTTGAGTAAATGCTGACCTCCTTTCCAGTTTGCAGAGGTCTAATTTTAACTGTTTTCAAGGAGTTTTAGTATCCTTTATCAGAATCTTCGGACAAGATATCCAATTTGCGGTCCAATTCAAGCCAAATCCTACATAATGTTATCAATCCAAGAGACAAAGGAGAACATAAAGAACATCAGAATAATGTGAAAATTATAGAATGTAATAACATTACTATGAATTTTACTCACACAGGACTATGTCAAACACTTAGATCATATGCTTGCAGTGCATGAAATCCAACCCAGTGATCCTGAGTAACGAATGTTAGGGATGCAAGCTTAAGGGACTGAAATCCCTCAGAGTTGATCAAACTGGATACTTCCAAGAAGACAAACTCAATATCCTCCCATTTAAAAGTGGGTTCAGTGGCTTACAACACTGTCTTGTGTCAGTCAGAGACTGATATCGTGTCAGCCCAAAGAATTGACCGACCAAACCTTTTGTTCTTCAACCTTTTAATTCAGAATGTTCCCCTCCATAGACGTAATGGCAAATCAAAAAGACTTACTGTAACCATCACTCAGGTGAGCACTAGCAGTGTGTGTCAATCCAAACACATCCAGATTGGGTAGGCTAAATTCAGACAAGAGCAATCAACCTAATGTTGGGATTGGACACAGTGCCAATTACTGTGAATACCAACCCAAAGATGGTGTATAAATGAAGATGTCCCACTCAGGCAGTTTACAATTGAAAAAAATGGTCACAGTACCGGTCTGCTTAAGGGGTAAATCTCCCATAGACACCAATGTGATAGCAGCTGGGTCTGGTCTGTTTTGTTCATTGACTGTAGGTCTATATTAACCAGAATAAATGAGCAACTGGGATGACTCACATCCTCTTCCATCTCTGTACCAACCAACACCTGGTTGTGCTGTTCCAGACATAAGTAATCAACAGGGGAGACCTACATGTGACCTATGTATGAACCTGTATGCACAATAAGTACCCAATATCACCCCTGAAATCAATTAGATATTTGTAGCCTACATCATTCTTCACATATCTGTGCTTGTATGACCCAAAAATGATCTAATGTTTTTTCAGACATCATCTATTATTTTTAACATACGTTTTTCAATGAATGACGTCACTTTGGGACCTCTTCAATGCCTCAACCAGCAACAAGGGTGACGTCACTCTGTCAAGAAGGCACGTTCAAAGAACTGTTCATATATGCATACAGACGTGTTTCCAATACAGACCAGCACAACAATATATTGACGATATCACGACATTGTTGTTAGTTTTAGGGGTGATTTTGGGTGCCAACACCAAGATGCGTGTTTGCCTCTGTCGTCATTGTGTAGCTTCATGCAGGGGGATGGATCTGCAGGCTTGTCCAGCGAAGATGGATGGATAGAGCTCTGCACACATCGATGTCACTGTTCTAAGACTGACCTTCTGTTTGCCTCCAAAATGGGATCATTAGATCCTGATCACAATGAACGTGTCACTGTGACATCTAGGGATTTTACAGTCCCTCTACGTGTCAGCTCTCTACTGATTCTTTTCAAATGCCCCTCGTGTTCCATTTGGGTCTCTCAATACAGTCATGACATGTTGATTTCTCAAATCCAAAGTCAATTAGATTTCATTCTGTTACCTCGGACACACTACTAAAACTACTAGAACCAACATTTACATTCAACATGTCTAGTCCGTCAACACATCTATATTGTAAATCACACTGATTTATGATTTAGCCTTTCTGAGAACATCTGTCATTCCTTTATCAATCAGAGAGAAACCATTATGACGGCATTACACTTTTGACACAAACCATATCATTAGCCAAGGCCCTTTTCTGCTTGGATTTCTGCGTTCTACTCTGCTCATCTTCCCCTTTCAGAGAAACATAATGATAGATGACCTTGATGAAAAAGTAAAGACCATTGCTCAGACATTGACATTGTCTTCATGGAGCTACAGGCTCTTTTCTACTGTCAGTCAGGGGACAAATGTTACTACATCTCTCCACACAGGGCAAACTGAACAATAGGAATGGAACAGTGGAAATGCCCTCTATTAGACCTGTGTTGGCAGGAGTGTACAAGTTCCCGTTTCTATGTGTCTTAAAACCAGGGTGAAACCAGCATGGGAGAGCATACCATTGAGAATCGCTCCATTGCCCTCACAGCAGCGTTTTGTCATTAGTCAATAATTAATTCCATCCTAGTGTCTGAAAAATCACAGTAACAGGTTTCAATGGTGTCATGTGGTAGAGTAAACATGGCAATCTGTTGCTGCAATCCGCCAGGGGAATGGGAGCAGTATGGGGCATGTTGGGGAGCTAACGTTAAGCCAGTCGAGGGTGTTGAGTTCAAACCCATGCATCTAATACTGGGGGGACAGCTTGGAGACAGACAACGAGCCAAACGTGTTTAGTGAAGTCACTCAACGGGGGTGGGCCCCCACCCCCCCACTACCCCTCCAAATACCCACTCTGCATGTCAATGGACCAACCTGCCGCTGACAGGCAGCAAGGACGATGGAACAAAACGGGCAATAATGAGCAGATGAGATTTCAGGTAATCAAATATAAAAGAGTTGAGTGTGATAAATTAATTCAACAAGTCATAACAAAAACAGTTTGGCTCTTACCCATTCTGAGATCTGCTGGTAAAATCCTCTGTCAGATCGCCATCAAATGCCGGGGTACAATCTCTTAAGGGTACCTTAACGTTAGGCTAGTCATAGGTGAAATGGTGGCGTTGAGGAATGCGGCCAGTCAACCTTTTTCACCGAGGTCTAATACATCAGTGGGTTAAAAAAAAGAAGATTTCACCGCAACATCCAAGTCATGCCTGCAGCTGGTCAGAGCTTCAATTGTCTAAGAAAATGCTAATGCAGGCTCTCAGTGTTTTCAGTGAAAGACGCCACGCATTGTTCAAGCCTGCACCGGTTTGAAGGGGGGGGTCTTCCCTGCCGCATCACCCTTTTCACTGCTCTCATCCATATTCATCGAGTGGCCCGTCCGTCTGCAGCAGCGTGGACGACTGACAACTCGTCTGGCCAATGGGCAGCCTCCTCCACCAGCACGTCATGCGCCCACCCCCCAATGCCTGTCCCCCAAAAATTAGATTTTCTCCCCCAGTCCGCCTCTTTTGACGCAGCACTATAAAGCGTAGCGGCCCATTCAATTTCTTTTTCCGTTGAAAATTACAAAAGTGAAACAGGTAGTGGGGTTGGTTTGTGCGTTTCATGGGAGAGAGCGTGGGGTTACCTTGAGTGATGATTGAAAAGGTGTGTGGATGTAGTGAGTGGATGATGGTGGAGGAGGAGAGGAGTGATCTGAGTGTGTGCTCCGTACCACCCCTCTCCAAATCTCTCCCACCCCTCTTCCCTCAGACGGCCATGTTTGAGCGGGAGGGGGGGCTCATCAACCACTGCAAATGGCAGTGCCGCAGAATGGTGTAGGTGGGGGGAGGAGGGTGACGAAGCCAATCACTACGTCTATAAATCGTATAGACTATAGAGAGCAGTATCCTGTGTGGGTGGGGGGGTTGGCTCTGCTCAGTAGTCATTTCCAGGGAACCTCTAGAAATACTAGTACCATTTGTCTTGCCGCTTTGTTCCTTTTCTAGATACATTTCCAATGTCTTTAAATCATAGAGCAAACTGGGGTAATAACTGAGGAAAATAAACATCTTTGCGACCGTCTTCCAGTAAATTATACCAATAAACCATTAATTGTGTCACCAGGACTCACTGGTGTGGCTACATAAGCATTGTCTCTCTGTAGGCTCCCCCATCTCTCCCTCTGCCACCTGGCAAATTCATAGTCCGCTCACGTCACATTGCTCTGCAAGGGCACCTGTGTCCTCCCCCCCCCCAAGAACCCAGCTCACATTCCTCTGCCAACCTTTCCATTAGCAACATTACCATATCATACCTAATCCAGGACATGGGTAATTACAGGCTAAATTAGCATGAGCAATGAATGAAAAATGTTAGTTTTGAGGAGAGGGGTGTTGATGATTTTTTTTAAGGAAAAAGAAATAGGCTACCTCCTCCTCCTCCTCGAGTTGGGCAGTAATTCTCCAGCAATCCTAAATGCACAATAAGCACACAGCAGTGAAACCTCCAGCAGCTTACTCCTTTTTTATGGTAACTGGCAGTCATGTTAATGATCAACAGGAATGATGTGATACATATCAGACACAATGTGTAATGTAATGACCAAGATGGCTGAGAATCATCAAGAAAAAAAACCTATTACGTATATGTATCATCATTTATCTATTAAATAGCCTCAATGACATGAAATCTGATGATAATACAATTATAATACAACCAAGATCACATCAACCTTAAAACTCGATATACATTCTGACTGTTCTATGGATAATGGAAAAATGCAATGTGGACATTTTGTGTTTGAAATTATTGCAGTGAAGAAAATCACAGATCGTCTAATTATCTCGTGGAGGAAAATATATTTTATCAATTCTAATTCAACTTAATCCCTCAAATACATTTTATTTTTACAGATTGACATTATTTGTTGTTAGATATTACATTCTTGGTGCCTTACACGGTAACATCCAAAGATAGACACAGCCAATTGGTAGGCTACACCACCTGGTAAAAAGTAAATAGCCTATTCTCTGCAGACATACTGTACTATTACCATATTATACCAACTAATGGAATAAGTGGTCCCTGTGTGCTGGTCTAGAATAACCCTTTCTATGGGCTACCTCATACATTTATTATTAAAAAATTGGTGGTGGGGGGGGGGGGGGGGGGACTTGCCTAAACAAGGAGTAATGCTTTTGCCATCACCAACAGCACCATCCTCAATGATATTACTGAAATGTCACTAGCGTTTTAGAGAGTCATATTGCAAACGTGTGAGCAACACATTGCAGGTTATCTATTTCGGGTTTGCTATTTGTTTTACCCCTGAACAAAGTTTCAAATTAATGCTTTAAATGCTGTATCAACATGCTGCAATCACATAATTTTGTGATTTCACAAGAAAACACAAAAGTGCGTTTGAATTGTTGTCAATCAGTTCTGTTTGTTTTTCCATCCTCTATGTGGTTGTCTACCAGTTTACGACTACGTAGGTAACCTATTTTAGCGTGTAGCCGATAAGTGAATTACATTGGGTGCTCTGGGGTGTAAAGATTTCATTGTGTGCTATGGAGTGGTTGGTAAATTGTGTTAGTTTTATTGAGACTATTTCTGCAGAAGCAAACCGTGGCTTTCTAAGTAAATGGCTATGACAGGTACATAATGTATTAGAAGTTGTTGTTCTCTGATAGTCAATTGGTGACAGTTTTAAATTATGGATGTTCACAGATCACATTTCTAAAGAAAAACATTTCAATGATTTTCCTTAGTGGTATTTTCTGAAGTGAACTATCAGTGACCATCTCATTTACTATGTTTCTGAGGTCCCATGAGTCTGCAACATAAATGTTCCACTCATCTGATTGACATACTAGAAAATAGTTGCCATAGATAAGTTCTCTGTCAAATGTAATGGGCTGATGACATGTTACATTTACTGAGGGCCTTAGAAACTGCTGATCTATGGCAACTATTTTCTACTATGTCAATCAGATGTCATACCATGTATTTATAGGATCCCAATGTTTGCGACTGGTAGCCTAGCGGTTAAGAGCGCTGGGCCAATAACTGAAATGTCGCTGGTTCAAATCCCCAAGCCAACTAGGTGAAAAATATGTCGATGTGCCCTTGAGCAAGGCACTTAACCCTAATTGATCTTGCACGTTACTTTGGATAAGAGCGTCTGTGATCAAGCAGTAACTAAAACATTAGTTACTGCTTGATCACGCGGAATACAATGTAGCCTCCGGTGGGTGTGCAATGTCTTACCTCCCGTGTTTGTGCGCTTGGTACAACAGTCCTCCTCCGTCGGAGTTAGTGGTCGTTTACGAGAGTCGGGGGGATCTGACTCCATGTAGGACTGTTGATTGTGATGAAGAGGATTCAAGAATATCCCGTTTTGTTCAACTGCTCCACCGGCCATCATTTTCCGACCAGTTTGTATAGGCCTATTTGCGTTATTCCACAACGCCCTCACCACATTACATGTATGCGAGTTCTCACAAAATGATCCAAGTTTTTCCTTCTAGACTTAAAATGTCTCCGATTTCCTCTTTGAGAACACCAAAATGACAGGCAACACAGCGCATTCGGTCCTGCTTGTTCTTCTCGACTCTGCTTGCAGTTGGCTGATAGAGCGTCACAGAAAGCTAAATATAAAAATCCATTGAGTGAAATACATTCATTAGCCTGTCACTTCATAAGCTTTGTGTTCAGTAGTGGTGTTCTCTTGCCTGTGATTCATACGCAGTAGTCCACCAAGGTGCATTAAAATAATGCCGTAAGTCAGTAGTGACACTGATGAACTAACCTATCAAAAAGATAAACATTTTAAAGATTTGCGAATAATAGCCCGGGAAAAATATATATATATATATTTAAGTCATCTTCACGCCATCTTCTGGGATAAACATGTACAGTAAAGTCCATGGCAGTTCAGCTGTTGTTATTGTCTTTGAAGTACATGAGGGAAATATTCTTTGAAAGCTGTGAAGTAGACCACACTGCCGCTGACCGGTGAGAGATGAAGCAAACGAGACACCAGGTCATCTTCTTCGACCGAAAGGTTGTCACAAGAACAAGCTGACGTCACGTGGTTCAGCATCCACTTTTTTAGTCCTATGGCCTTTCTGGTCCGAAAAGGCAAGAAGCTTGCAAAATTTGCACATTCAAACAAAATGAAAATATCAGCCAAATTATGCTGCTTTTAATTGATTACGTTTTTTTTAAATGAGACATTGTAAATAGGCCCTAAAGCTACTTATGAATTAGGTTAACTGATAGTGTGATCCTTCTGATAGCCAACTCGTGCATAGGATAAATAAAGCTCATTATGACCTGAAACATGAAAAGTTCACATGAACACGTTTGACTACTTTCTAATCGGAGTGGAGCAAACACACACTTTTACCAGCAAAATAGCAAATAAAATGGAAGTATGCTTTTGTTCAGCCCAGAAATGGACCAAACAACTTTAAATGAGTTATAAAAATAATACCAAAATGACAGGTGTGAACATTAGTTTGGTATAAGTCAATACAGGATTTAATTAATTTAGGACTAATAGTGATTTTCCTTAAACATTTTTTTACAAGTTGACCCATATCAGGTGGGTGCATGAAATTCTAGGCCAAGTCATTAAAATGATCTGCTTCAATGTGCTGTATGACACCATAAAATTACTAAATACTTCATGAACAAAATAAGACCTTGTCAGTGAATTTGTTGTTTTAGCTATTTTCAGTCCTGTCAGGTCTTGACAACATTACAGATACCTAAATGCAAGATTCTTGACAATATTGCAAAAAACATATATAGTTAATTTATTGTGTACATATGGACAATATTACATGTTAGGCAACATCAAAAACATTTTTTTATCATGATGTTGTAAGTGTAGATAATTCATGGTAAAACTGTCATTATTGGCACAGGTAACCCAGGTGGCACAGCACCTCAGTGCAAGAGGCGTCACCCCAGTCCCTGGTTCGAATCCAGGCTGTATCACATCCGACCGTGATTGAGAGTCCCATAGGGCGGCGCACAATTAGCCCAGTGTCCTCCGAGTTTGGCCGTCATTGTAAATAAGAATTTGTTCTTAAGAACTTGCCTTGTTAAATAGAGGTTAAAATTGAAAAAAATAGAAAAAAAGAAAAACAGCTGGCTCTCACTTTGATGGGGCACTCTGCTCCTCATTGGTCACAGCATCCCTCTCTTCGGTGTTCCATTCTGGGATTGGCTGAACTTCCGAGCCAGGGGCCAGCTTTGACCCCCTGTCGGCCAGTCGCTGAAGGACCAAGTCAGCAGTGCTGGTCAGACTGTGCTGGAGAGAGGACGAGAGGGGAAAAGATGGAAAGAAGAGAAAGTGGGAGAGAGAAAGAGATTATACAGTCAGTGGCGACTCGTCATTCAGGGCAGGTGGTGCAAAACCCCACCTGTTCTGAGCCCCACCTGTTTATATATTTTTTTAGCATGTTACTTTGGCATTAATACGTGTCACATATCAGTTTGCAAACAATGTAAAACCATTTCTTTTAAATAATAATTGACTTAATAAAGTCACATTAAACTGATTTCTTGAGTAAGGCAGCTCCAAAATGCACGCGTTTCAAACTTGCTCAGTGCCTTCTGTGGTAGTGGGGCAACCAGCGGAAAATACGGAGCGTAGGGGTTGGTAATGTTCTCTAATTGCGCCGTGGTTGGCTCAGTGTTCTGTCACTCATGGCGACACCACAAAGTCTACGGGTAGAGCTGAAAAATTCAAGCCACTTAGGTACTGCCATAGAGTTGCATTAGAAGGCTCAAGGTCATTGGCCACAGATAAAATGACATCAAATCATGTTATAGCTACAGTAGCTTTGATAGGACCGATAATGTCAACAACATACTTTCAAAATCTTAGCTAGCAAGCTAGCAGTCATCATCATTAATCAAGTTGACAATCTACTGGCAAATCCTTTTCAATCCTTGTCATTTGAAGAGAAATAATGCAGAGAAATTATAGATAAAACGTATCGGTGCTTACGCCATAAACATTACACAAGTTGGAAATCGCAATTTCAACAATGAGTGGTTTGGAAGGAATCAGTGGCTAACTGCAAGCATTGCAAAGCAGTCACTAGCCTGATATTCCGTGGAGTGGGTGTGTGGTCCAAGTCTGGGTTTAAGGGCCTCTTTTCCGAACTTAAAAGGATACACATTCAACACTGGCCATGATTTCAATCCAGCATGACTTCTGCCGCGCTCAAAACAACTGGAAACTCAGAAATCTCAGACTTCAGTGAGTTCAAGACAACTGGGAACTCGGGGAGGGGGGCGAGCACTGACTGAGAAAATATGTCATCCGAATTGCAAGTTTGGGCAATTTTCCACTCCTAATTTAGCCGACTGTTCTGACTTGGTGGTGCACATGTAGCCTATAGCCTTTTTTAGAGAAATGTAATTATCAAATATTGTAAGAGCTTTCATTGTCTGCTTATATGCCCCCTTTATTTATCATACAGTTCTGACTTGGTGTACAGGGAGAATACTGTAAGAACGGATGTCCTGAATTCTGTCGCAAGATATTTTTTTTTAAGTGCTGAACAAATAGTTATCCATTCTAGGGCAGGCGTTCTGCTAGCGGAACCCCTCGACACATTCCGCTGTAAAGGCAGTGCGCAAAATTCAAAAATATTTTTTGGAAAAGTGTAACATTAACAAGTCCAATACAGCAAATGAAAGATAAACTTCTTGTTAATCTACCCATCGTGTCCGAATTCAAAAAGGTTTTACAGCGAAAGCACAACATATGATTATGTTAGGTCAGAGCCAAGTAAAAAAAAACACATTTTACCAGCCAAAGATAGGAGTTACAAAAAGCAGAAATATAGATACAATTATTCACTAACCTTTGATGATCTTCATCAGATGACACTCATAGGACATCATGTTACACAATACATGTATGTTTTGTTCGATAATGTGCATATTTATATCCAAAAATCTCAGTTTACATTGGTGCGTTATGTGCAGTAATGTTTTGATTCCATTGGCTATCTGCAAAAAAACAGGTGTTTTGCAGGTACTATTTAATGAAGCTGCCAGTTGAGGACTTTGTTGCGGCATCTGTTTCTCAAACTAGACACTAATGTACTTGTCCTCTTGCTGAGTTGTGCACTCCCACTCTTTCTATTCTGGTTAGAACCAGTTTAAGCTGTTCTTTGAAGGTCTTTCGTACACAGCGATGTACGAGATCTTCAATTTCTTGGCAATTTCTCACATAGAATAGCCTTCATTTCTCAGAACAAGAAAATACTGACGAGATTCAGAAGAAAGTTATTTGTTTCTGGCCATTTTGAGCCTGTAATCAAACCCACAAATGCTGATGCTCCAGATACTCAACTAGTCTAAAGAAGGCCAGTTTTATTGCTTCTTTAATCAGAACAATAGTTTTCAGCTGTGCTAACATAATTGCAAAAGGGTTTTCTAATGATCAATTAGCCTTTTTAAAACAATAAACTTGGATTAGCTAACACAACGTGCCATTGGAACACAGGAGTGATGGTTGTTGATAATGGGCCTCTGTACACTATATGTTGTTGATAATGGGCCACCTATGTTGATATTCCATTAAGAATCGGCCGTTTCCAGCTACAATAGTAATTTACAATATTAACAATGTCTACACTGTAGTTCTGATCAATTTGAGGTTATTTTTAATGGACAAAAAAAAGAGCTTTTCTTTTAAAAACAAGGACATTTCTAGGTAACCCCAAACTTTTGAACGGTAGTGTAAAATGTAAACGTAAAATGTATTATAGGGACTACACTCCATGCTATGGCACTCCATGATAATGCACCTGTAGTATGTGTAGCCCCTTGAGTGTTAGAATCGCCAGCTCTCTCAGCCCATCTCCAGTCAAATCCAAGTAAATGATGGACAGCAAAGGGCTCTTGAAGCTCCGCCTCCACAGCAGTTGGAACTGTTCCTCTGTTCCTCTCATTGGTTGCTGGAACTTGTAGCAAAGCAGCTCCTGAGGTATAGGAGCAGAAGCATAAGAAACCCTCAGCACATCGGCTAATCGGTGCCCCCACACATTGACTGTAATTGTACTGTTGGTTTTTAACTACTTGTTATTTTTATTTCTTATTTCGCATTTTTTAAACTGCATTGTTGGTTAGGGGCTTGTAAGTAAGCATTTCACTGTAAGTTCTACACCTGTTGTATTTGGCGCATGTGACTAATAGAATTTGATTTGAATCATGATTTGGATGAGAAGTTTTAAAAACACACTGACTAACATCCAAGAGTGGAGCAAAAACAAAAATATAAAAATTGACAAATGGAGTAAATCAATGGAGTAATCAGTCATTTGTTATCGGTTACGATCAGGTTAGATTTTTGTAGTAATCTCATCAAGGGGTATGTACATTGCAATCGGAAAGTATTCAGACCTAGACTTCTTCCACATTTTGTTACGTTACATCTTTATTCTAAAAAAAAACATTTTTTTAATTGTCCTCATTGATCTACACAATACCCCATAATTGTATTTTCTTTTATTGAACTAGGCAAGTCAGTTAACAACAAATTCTTATTTACAATAATGATGGCCTACCCCTACCAAACCCTAATGACGCTGGGCCAATTGTGCACCGCCCTATGGGACTTCGAATCACAGCCGGTTGTGATACAGCCTGGAATCGAACCAGGATCTGTAGTGACGCCTCTAGCACGGAGATGCAGTGCCTTAGATCTCTGTGCCACACGGGAGCCAAATGACAAAGCAAAAACAGGTTTAGAATTTTTGCACATTTCTAAAAATAGAAAAAAGTGAAATATCCCATTTACATAAGTATTCAGACCCTTTACTTAGTAATTTGTTGAAGCACCTTTGGCCGCCATTACAGCCTCGAGTCTTCCTGGGTATGATGCTATAAGCTTGGCACACCTGTATTTGGAGAGTTTCTACCATTCTTCTCTGTAGATCCTCTCAAGCTCTGTCAAGTTGGATGGAGAGCGCCGCTGCATAGCTATTTTCAGGTCTCTCCAGAGATGTTAGATCGGGTTCAAGTCCGGGCTCTGGCTGGGCCACTCAAGAACATTGAGACTTGTCCCGAAGCCACTACTGCATTGTCTTGGCTGTGTGCTTAGAGTCTTTGTCCTGTTGGAAGATAAACCTTCGCCCCAGTCTGAGGCCCTGAGTGCTCTGGAACAGATTTTCATCAAGGATCCCTCTGTAGTTTGCTCCGTTCATCTTTGCCTCTAACATAAAGGCCTGATTTGTGGAGTGCTGCAGAGATGGTTGTCCTTCTGGAAGGTTCTCCCATCTCCACAGAGGAACTCTGAGAGTGACCATCCGGTTCTTGGTCACCTCTCTGACCAAGGCCCTTTTCCCCCGATTGCACAGTTTGGCAGCACGGCCAGCTCAAGGGAGAGTCTTGGTGGTTCCAAACATCTTCTATTTAAGAATGATGGAGGCCACTGTGTTGTTGGGGACCTTCGATGCTGGAGAAATGTTCTGATACCCTTCCCCAGATCTGTGCCATGACATAATCTTGTCTCGGAGATTTACAGACAATTTCTTCGACATCATGGCTTGGTTTTTGCTCTGATGTGCATTGTCAACTGTGGGACCTTATATAGACAGGTGTGTGCCTTTCCAAATCATGTCCAATCAATTGAATTTACCACAGATGGACTCCAAGTTGTAGAAACATCAAGGATGATCACAGAAACAAGATGCACCTGAGCTAAATTTTGAGTCTCATAGCAAAGGGTCTGAATACTTATGTAAATAAATTATTTTTGTTTTTAATTTTTCTAAAAACCTTTGGGTTAGTCATTACAGGGTATTGTGTGTAGATTTAAAAAAAATACATTTTAGAATAAGGTTGTAACATTACAAAATGTGGAAAAAGGGAAGGGGTCTGAATACTTTCCAAATGCACTGTATTTTATTAGTTTAAATACGTTTTTTTTTGTTGCTCATAGCCCTTCTTCCCCTTATGAGAAGCCCACAAACTCACCTGTCCATAAGTTCCCAGTAACAGCTCCTTCTGTCCATCAAAGTCCAGGTCTGTGACCAGCGCACAGAGCACTGCGTCACACTGGTCACTCTCCGAGAGGCACGCATGGCAACTCACACCATACTCCTGGACATCCCTGAGAGCACAATGTACTGACCATTCTGACCATAGAAACCTAACTGACCACACATTGACCGAAGACTAGAAAGAGCACGGACCACACAGTGAACACAAAACACTGACCAGGACAAAATAAAATATCCTTACTGACCACGACAGAGTATGAACAAGCTTTTTTAAACAAATGACTGGCATTCTACCACTGCAATAAGATTTTTAAGGTAATGTTCCTTTAGTAAGCACCTCTCGCGAATGGCTTGCATTCTTTATTCATGTATTCTTAGTCTCTAATAGGCCTGTGATACTGACCTGTACACGACGGCCATCTCTATACTGCTGGTCACCAGGAGGTTGTAACCAACGATCTCAATGTCTGAGAAAAGGTGTGGAGACAAATTTTTTATGGCTGTGGCGGTCATGAAATGTTGTCAGAGGGTAATTCTATTACAAATGGAGCAAATGTTTTGCATCTACGGAACAGCTACATTTAAAAAGTTGAACAAAATCTAATAATATAGCCTACACCATCACAATAAAATCCATTGTTGATTTACTTGTGTTAGGCCTATATAAAACTGGGAATGTTTTAGAAATCAAAAACATAAGGGCTGCATGATGTGACTCTATATTGATGATTTGGAAAAAGTTGCAAAAAAGGTAAGTGCTCTGATCCTTGCACTTGATGCGGAGAGAGAAAGACAATTGCACAGCTGCTCTGCTTGTGTGGCAAGCAAGTTAGGGGATATCTAATCAATGGAAGCTGGAATTAAAATGACAGAATGAAAAGTGAAATGATAAAGAAAGGCTACAATGACCAAAAGCCAACAGGTAGGCTGCTAGTTAGGGTATAATCTTAATGGATTTGTTGTTATGTGTAGGGTAACTGTAGGACGGTGCAACATCTGCATAGAATTTGCAAGATACCAATAGCTCCACCTAGTCCACTGGTAGGCTAGGGAATGGTTCTGACCAAATGCTCTCTCCTTCTATCTAATAATTTTGTCACACAGAGCATAAACACAGATCTACAAATCTAATTGCATACAAAATAACTGTTTGTTATTATATGTAGATCAGTCAGTCTGCTCAGTCAGTCGGTGATCAGCGACTGAGCAGAATGATGCTCTTGAACACATCCAGACTTTTGGAAGGAAAGTACAGCCGCAAATCATAGGTTATGTCGCAAATGGCACCCTATTCCCTATATAGTGTACTACTTTTGACCAAAGCCCTATGGGCACTGGAGCAAATTATAACACTACATAGGGAATGTACTGCCATTTGGGCACAACAATATCCAGAGGTCAAATCGGTGCTGCTCATCCATACCGTCCCCTCCCGTCTCTCCTGTCCTTTCAGGGTCCGCCGGCTCTGCCCGGGAATACAGGGGGAAGAGCAGCACGGTGGAGATGGGACTGTCCTGCTGCACCCGCCAACTCTGCACAATCTCTAATCCACACAGGCGCATGTGAAAACACAGAAAGGAAAGTACATTAGCAAATCATAGGTTGTGTCGCAAATTGCACCCTATTTCCCATATAAACCCTATTCCCTATGTACCCTATTTCCTATATATAGTGCACTACTATTAACCAAAGCCCTACGGGCTGTGGTCGAATGTAGGGCACTAAAATATGGAATTCAGTGCCATTTGGGGCGCAATCCTATAGTGATTTAGTGTATAGGCCGTCCTCACCAGGTCCAGTCTGGTCCACCAGAGCCAGCCCAACACAGCCATTCTGACAGCCAAAGGCTGAGAGACGACGACCGCCGGGGATACTCAGCACATCAAGCCACAACACACTGCAAAGAGAGGGAACAGTGGTTACACACACACACACGCACAACTGAGAGAACAGCAGACAGAGGATACACAAACTAACTTGCTGGGCAGCTCTTGTAGCTCAGGGAAGAGTCTCTCGACTGGCTGCTCTTCAAATTGGTGAAGGGAGGCGTTCTATTGCAGAGAAGATACATTTACTAGACTCCCACACACAAATCTCACTGCACACACACACAGGTACATAGGCTTACCTCCTTGTAAAGATGAATCCTCTGATCATGACCACTGAGCAGAAACACTGTCTCACTGCATCCATTTTCACACTGCACTCTGGAACAGTTACATACTGTTGTTATTTATGTCATTAACAATGTAAGGAAGTGATAAACACCATCGTCATGCCAGGCTTTTTTATACATTCAATTGTAAAATCTTGACTCATACATTGGGTCATTCATGCACACACATTTATACTGACTCCACACACACGCACCACACACAATCATCATATCCGCTGCTGCTAGTCTGTTTATCATATATCCTGATGCCTAATCACCTTACTCATGTACATGTCTACCTCTATCACTCCAGTATCCCTGCACATTGTATGGTACTGGAACTGACCCTGTATATAGCTTATTTACTGCTCGTATTCTTCTTATTTCTGTCTTAGTTTTGTTCTACTTTGTTGTTTTTAGTACTGCATTGATATTGATTACTACATTGTTGGGGTTAGAGCTGGCAAGAAAGGCATTTCACTGTACTTGTGTGCATGACATTAAAACTTGAAACTTAAAAGTGCATTGTGCACCTAAAATGTGTGGTAGGCCTTGAAAGGAGTCAAAGAAGTATAAACTATGTCAAAAGTTAGATAGGGGTTAGATAGGGGCCCACTATAGTGTGTACAGTACTTACTCGGTGTGGTAAAGCTGGAAGGGGGTGAACTGCAGCTCCAGGTTCAGACAGCTCTCTAAGAAGAGGATAAATAAACAAGCTCTAATCAGGGTCATGTTCACTAGGCATGAAACAGAAGAAACTGATTCATAACAGGGTGAAATTGGGAGGTATTATCTGAACTATTTTGTTTTCCATCGTACAACATTTTGAAACACTTTACTATGTGGTCCTAATGAACACTACCCTGTAAAACCATGTGAATGTGTGTTCTATGTGACTCTACTGCAGCAGGTGATGCGATGTCTCACGTGCAATGGACTCCAGGTTGAATTCTGACCCTGGCTCGTAGTCACAGTAGATGTTGAGGAATGGAGTGGCTTTGTCACCAGAGTCCTGGAGGGAGGAGTGAAGACAAGTGTTATGGAAACAGTGATGTGTGAACACACGTTCATCTACCAAAGAGAGAGAGAGAGAGAAAATAGTCTTATCATTCAGCAGACACGAAACATAAGAAAACATCCCAAAATAGAGAGGTACTATATGAACTTGCCCATGAGAAAAACGAATTTTCAATTATTTTACTGTGTGGCCTAATGCACACATCCGGAGTCTGGCTGGACCACTCAAGGACATTCAGAGACTTGTCCCAAAGCCACTACTGCATTGTCTTGGCTGTGTGCTTAGGGTCCTTGTCCTGTTGGAAGGTGAACTTTCTGCCCAGTCTGAGGTCCTGAGCTCTCTGGAACAGGTTTTCATCAAGGATCTCTCTGTACTTTGTTCTGTTCATCTTTGCCTCAATCCTGACTCGTCTCCCAGTCCCTGCCACTGAAAAACATCCCCATGGCATGATGCTGCCACCACCATGCTTCACCCCCATGGTAGGGATGCTGTCAGGTTTCCGCTAGACATGACATTTGGCATTCGGGCCAAATAGTTCAATCTTGGTTTCATTAGAACAGAGAGTCTTGTTTCTAATGGTCAGAGTCCTTTAGGTACCTTTTGGCAAACTCCAAGCGGGCTGTCATGTGCCTTTTACTGAGGAGTGGCTGGCCACTCTACCATAAAGTCCTGATTGGTGGAGTGCTGCAGAGATGGTTGTCCTTCTGGAAGGTTCTCCCATCTCCACAGAGGAACTCTGTCAGAGTGATCATCGGGTTCTTGGTCACCTCCCTTCTTCCACGATTGCTCAGCTTGGCCGGGCGGCCAGCTCTAGGAAGAGTCTTGGTGGTTCCAAACTTCTTCCATTTAAGAATGATGGGGGCCACTATATTCTTGGGGACCTTCAATGCTGCAGAATTTTTTTTTGTACCCTTCTCTAGACCTGTGGCTCAAAACAATCCTGTCTCGGAGCTCTACGGACAATTGCTTCAACCTCATGGCTTGGTTTTTGCTCTGACATGCACGGTCAACTGTGGTACCTTATATAGACAGTTGTGTCTTTCCAAATCATGTCCAATCAATATCATTTATTAGAGCTGGATTCCAATTAAGTTGTAGAAACAGCTCAAAGATGATCAATGGAAACAGGAAGCACCTGAGCTAAATTTCAAGTCTCATAGCAAAAGGTCTGAATACTTATGTAAATAAGGTATTTATGTTTTTATTTGTAATATATTTGCAGAAATGTCTAAAAACCTGTTTTCACTTTGTCATTATGGGGTATTGCGTGTAGATTTGATTAAATATGTGGGTTTTTCCAGCAATGTAACAACATTTGGAAAAAGTCAAGGGGTCTGAATACTTTCCGGAGGCACTGTATGTGTACAGATGTGTTCACTAGGAGAAAGGTAGAGGATATAAGCAAACCTTGATGAACGTTATTCCCACGACCAGCCCCCTGTTCGGTGAAGATTTGTTGAAAGCGTCAATTGATACAATCTCTGCATCAACTAAGGAGACAGAAAACGACAGACACACATTAGCAAATTCACTAGCAACACATTTTGTATACACATACACAACACATGAATCGATGCAATGCATGCAGCCATAGCAAGAATGCAACAATAGCAGGATACATTCTGTAGCTAGCTATCTTAATCCTCACCTGGTATGTAGGTGAACTGTACCTCTTTAGCAACAGGTCTGATTTTCTGTTGGAGGTCTTGGTACCTGAAACAGACCACTTTTCCTTTCAGAGTAGCGGCGAGTAACTCTTGCTCTCCAGCCTGACAGAGTCCGTACATGTTACTCTGGGACAGAAAGCGGCTGAAACTGTCCTCCACGAATGGACACGCTTCTTTCCCCTCTCGCAGCATCCTCGTGACGTAGGGAAATACAGTTAATTTAATCCGAATGTGCCTAAATTTGTGCAAAACACCAGCCTATGCCAAACATACAAAATTTCCCATCACCATTCGAGCAGCCCAAAAAACACAACATCCGGGTGTGGGAGGAACTACGAGTAAAAGTATCCAATAGGAAAAAAATGTCACGATTTCTAGCAAATCAGCGTGGATGTCTTCAACCAATCACTTCACTTCGCAGTTCAGTCGCTGCAGTGCAGTACGTAAACGTCAACCACTAAGTGTCAGCAACAACTCTATAAACAAATCCATGATGTTCCTGTCTGCGCCTATAAATATGAACATCCATAAGCAAAACAATGGCATGCATGTCTCTTGGCTTGGAATATAAAAGTAATCTGTTTGTGTGTTCAGTTTATATATTGACTTATTGGATTTAGTGTCCTCAAATACTTTTCACTTGTGTGGAGACTTACTGGTGTTGTCTGTGCCCAATAATGTTTTTTGTGCTGCTACCATGTTGTGCTGCTGCCATGCTATGTTGTTGTCTTAGCTGTCTTTATGTAGTGTTGTTGTGTCTATCTTGTCTTGATGTGTGTTTTGTTTTATATATATATATTTTTTAATCCCCATCCCCTCAGGAGGACTTTTGCCTTTTGCTAGGTCATCATTGTAAATAAGAATTTGTACTCAACTGACTTGCCTAGCTAAATAAAGTTTAAATAAAATAATAATAATAATATTGTCCGCTGTGGGTCATCTTCTGAGCAGGCATTTAAAAAAAAATGTTTTTATCTCACTGGCTTTGTTAAAAAGAGCATAACTCACAGGTCACATCTAATCTACACATTGTTTGGTTATTCAGTAGTATCTCATGCATTCACCTTGGATGCAGTTGTTAAAACCTGAGACAAATTTGAAACAATATTTCATGATCAATAGTATTGAAAGCTCTTGTATCTTTTATCTACTACAAAATATACATTTTATCTACTACACAACCCTCTGTGTGTATATGTCTCTTTAGGAGAGATTGGGAAAAAGCAGGAAAAAGATGTTGGACATTGGACAATTCCTGCTGAGAAAATGTGTCATGTGTGTCATTGGGTCTTGTAGGTATATTGTACGTACAGACAGTGATATCACATGTGGTAGTATATTCTCCCAGTTCAGGAATAGCTTGTGCCAAACTCCCAGTTCTTCTGGCAGGATTACAGTCCACAGTAATCAGTCAACCACATTGTCACCTCAGACAGCAACCTCTGACTCATCACACACACACACACACACACACACACACACACACACACACACACACACACACACACACACACACACACACACACACACACACACACACACACACACACACACACACACACACACACACACACACACACACACACACACAATGTCACTTTTTATTTAAGGGTATTTTCATACATATCTGTTTCACTGTTGAAAAATTAAAACACTATGTATCTATTCCCGCCATTTGAAGGTATCATCAGTATTTGGACAAATTCACTTATAGCGTGTTAAATTTAGTCAAAAAGATGAGTATGTGGTCCCATATTCCTAGTACGCAACTTCTACATCAAGCTTGTGACTCTACAAACTTGTTGGATGCATTTGCAGTTTGTTTTGGTTACGTTTCGGATTATGTTGTGCCCAATATAAAATAATGGTCAATCATTTATTGTGTCATTTTGGAGTAACTTTTATTGTAAATAAGAGTCAAATATGTTCCGTAGCACATCTACATTAATGTGGATACTACCATGATTACATATCATGAATAAATCGTGAATAGTTGTTATTGTTATTGTGCATCTGTAACTTTCTCACTCATCATTATTCGCGATTCATTCATGAGTATCCCTAATCATGGTAGCATCCACATTAACGTAGAATTGTTCAGAAACACATTCTATTATTATTTACAATAAAAAATTACTCCAACATGATTGACACACATTAACATGCGTGGGGTAACTGGGGTTCAAATGTAGGGGGGTGTAGGGGCAATTCCACAATAATAGAGTGACGCTGAGACTCACTTTTTCACTTTAAAATGTTTATGCCAAGCAAATAACATTGATTTCAAACCACACATCTACACTACATGAACAAAAGTACGCAGACACCTGCTCATCGAACATCTCATTCCAAAATGATGGACATTAATATGGAATTGGTCCCCCCTTTGCTGCTATAACAGCCTCCACTCTTCTGGGAAGGATTTCCACTTAATGTTGGAGCATTGCAGCTGGGACTTGTTTCCAATCAGCCACAAGAGCATTAGGGGGGTTGGGCACTGATGTTGGGAAATTAGGCCTGACTCACAGTAGACGTTCCAATTCATCCGAATGGTGTTCAATGGGGTTGAGTTCAGGCCAATCAAGTTCTTCCATACTGATCTCGAGACAAACCATTTCTGTATGCACCTCGCTGTGTGCACAGGGGCATTGTCATGCTGAAACAGGAAAGGGCCTTCCCCAAACTGTTGCCACAAAGTTAGAAGCACAGAATTGTCTAGATTACCATTTTATGTTGTAGTGTCAAGATTTCCCTATACTGGAACTAAGGGGTGTCGTGTAACCGGTGTGAAATGGCTAGCTAGTTAGCGGGGTGTGCGCTAATAGCATTTCAATCGCTGACGTAACTCGCTCTGAGACCTTGAAGTAGTTTTTTCCCTTGCTCTGCAAGGGCCGTGGCTTTTGTGGAGTGATAGGTAATGATATTTAAGGGTGTCAGTTTTTGATGTGTGCAGAGGGTCCCTGGTTCGAGCCCAGGTAGGGACGAGGAGAGGGATGGAAGCAAAACTGTTACATTGGCCCAAACCATGAAAAACAGCCGCAGACTATTATTCCTCCTCCACCAAAGTTTACAGTTGTCACTATGCATTCAGGCAGGTAGTGTTCTCCGTTGGACTGCCAGAGGGTGAAGTGTGATTCATCACTCCAGAGAAGGTGTTTCCACTGCTCCAGAGTCCAATGGCGGCAAGCTTTACACCACTCCGGCCGACACTTAGCATTGCGCATGATGATCTTAGGCTTGTGTGTGGCTGCTTAGCCATGGAAACCCATTTCATGAAGCTCCTGACAAACAGGTATTGTGCTGACGTTGCTTCCAGATGCAGTTCAGAACTCAGTAGTGAGTATTGCAACTGAGGACAGATCATTTATTTAACTTTTTTCAGCACCCTGTGGTCCCATTCTGTGAACTTATCCTCTCTCTCTCCCTCTATCACTTCACAGCTGAGCCATTGTTGCTCCTAGAAGTTTCCACTTCACAATAACTGCATTTACAGTTTGTTATATTTAACTAGGCAAGTCAGTTTAGAAGCTATTTTTATTTTCACTGACAGCAGGTTAACTGCCTTGTTCAGGGGCATAACAACAGATTTTTAGTTTGTCAGCTCGGGGATTTGATCTTGCAACCTTTTGGTTACTAGTCCAACACTCTAACCACTAGGATACCTGCCACCCCAGGGGCAGCTCTAGCAGGGCAGAAATTTGAGGAACTGAGTTGTTGCAAAGGTGGCATCCTATGACGGTGCCACGTTGAAAGTCACTGAGCTCTTCAATAAGGCCCTTCTACTGCCAATGTTTGTCTATGGAAATTACATTACTATTTTATACACCTGTCAGCAACGGGTGTGGCTAAAATTGCTGAATCCACTAATTTGAAGGGATGTCCACATACTTGTGTATATATTGTCTATATGAAGAAGTCTACTTCGAACAATTGACACTGGACATTTGACTTCAACACATTCACTTGAGGAATAGTGCAGATGGAAAGTTTGGTAAGAGAAACTGTAAAATCTCCCTCAGTTTTTTTATTTAATGACGTTTCCCAAAAACGGTTAAATATTAACTCAGAATTAAGATTCAAAGATGTCTGCAGAAATAATGGGGTGCCAGGCCAGCTAAGATATGACACCTTGAGTTGTTTAAAAATCTATCAATCAAAAAGAATGACTGTAACAGAATGATATCATGGGTCCTTGATCTGTACTATACAGAGACGCATAATTATCAATGTCACTCTCTTCATGGTGATGTATCCTAAATAAAGGTAGAAACATTTAATATCTTCCTTTGCATGTTTGGGTATTATTCAACATACTGGCTATTATTCAAATGAGCCCCACCCCCAAACAAGAGCAGATTTCGTTGGTCCAGACCGGACCAAATCTGTACCAATGATAGATGTCCATGTTTCACAAGTTTGGACATCACAGTACAACACAGTACAGTAAAAAAAGTAGAGTGTAGTATAATATGCTATAGTTCAGTACAGTACATTAGTGTACTCTACTCGTGTGCTCCACTGTCCTCTACTGTAGGGAACTATATTCTACTCTATTTTTCTTTACTGTACTGTACTCTACTATGCTCTACTGTACTGTGCTGTACTGTGCTCTACTGCAACTGTGGTTTGTGACTACTATAATTTCCCATTGAGGTCAATTCAATTGAAGTCTTTTTTCGCTCTGTTAACATTTATAAAACTAAATATAAATGTTGATATTAATTCATATTGGCAGGGGCCTTTACTTCAACACATTTTTATGTTTCATGTATTTCTAATACCTTTTAAGACATTTTCTATACATGTTTTTTCACACCCCTTTTTCCATCTGTGTGACGAGATATCAAAGCATTTGCCTATTCCTAAATAATGAAGGCATAGAAAAACGTAACTATGCCTTCATTTCTTTAAAAAATAGACACTAAGCTTTCATTTGACACCAAATTTGATATGCTCCTGTAAAATTCACATGTTGGTGCTCATGGGTCCTTTTACATGGAAATGACCAGGGACAGAGGCTCTGACATGTTGCCATGTTCCAGTGTTTCTAGAAGAGTCTGTAGGGCTCCTGGGTTGGTGCCAGCTGGTACAGTATATCTCCTGGGTGCAAGGGTAATAGGGGGTTGTTGTGCTGGGCTGCTGGTATCTGAGCACCAGGTCTTCACATAGGAGATGTGTGTGTGTGTGTGTGTGTGTGTGTGTGTGTGTGTGTGTGTGTGTGTGTGTGTGTGTGTGTGTGTGTGTGTGTGTGTGTGTGTGTGTGTGTGTGTGTGTGTGTGTGTGTGTGTGTGTGTGTGTGTGTGTGTGTGTGTGTGTGTGTGAGATTGGGGCTGACAGCAGTCTCTGTATTACTGGTTTAGCCAACCCGTTTTAGACAGTGTAATCTGGATTAACCACTGTAGTGTGTCAGTGGGGACATGGCCCGCACCCTCCTCCACCATCTCTACCCCTTCACCTTCTTCCCTCTCTCCATCCCTACCTCCATCCCCCCTCCTCACCCCATCTCTTTCCTAGCCCTCTTCCCTCTGTCGCCTTGTTCTTCCTCCCTCCAACTCTCCATCTCTCAGTGTTCGCCTGTTTTTTTCCTCCCCTCCTCTCTCTTGTTCTCTTTCTCGATCGCTTTACCTGATTCTCTTTTGTCTACCTGTCCCCCTCCCTCTCTCTATATCACCTCATTCCCTCTGTCCTCAATCTGTTTCCATCTCCCTCTCTCTCTAACTGCACCATCTTTTCTATTTAATGCAATTCTTCAACAATTCCATCCCAAAGCTCTCCCGTAGTGTAGTTTGGCATGTGTGTGTGTGTTCATGTGTGTGTGTGTGTGTGGGGGGGGGGGTGGCACATGACAGCATGTGGCCGAGGATTACAGGGGCTCAGTCCTCAATTCCCTAATTGCTCTTGAAGCTGCAGAACTATCTGTTCCACAATCTAACATGGCTGACTGTCTGCATCATCTGTATGGCTACAATATAGACACTGAATACTGTAAATGCTGATTGTCAATAAGAAAATAAATGTCAAAGTTTAAAACAGAAGTGGTTTACTATTGGATTTGATCAAATCTTAATGTAGCAAAAACAAAATATCCTGCCTTAAAATGATTGTTTTGTCCAAATATTTGTTCACCATGATCTCCAAAAAGACAAAACCCACAACCACGTAGTTAATTTTGTCTTGGACTCAACTGTTGACAAACCCCATGACACACACACACACACACACACACACACACACACACACACACACACACACACACACACACACACACACACACACACACACACACACACACACACACACACACACACACACACACACACACACACACACACAAGGCTCCCAAGTGGCGCAGTGGTCTACGTCACTGCATCTCAGTGCTAGAGGTGTCATTACAGACTCTGGTTCAATCCTGGGCTGTATCACAACCGTGAGTCCAATAGGGCGGCGCACAATTGGCCCAGTGTCGTCCAAGTTAGGGGAGGGTTTGGCTGGTGTAGGCTGTCATTGTAAAATAAGAATTTGTTCTTAATTGGCTTGCCTAGTTAAATAAAGGTTACAAAATAGCAAACTAAATCTCTCCACCGACACTTAACTAAGTTCTCCCAGTTCCAAAAGTCAAAGATGTTAGTCCACAAAAACATAGTGGTTGTTCCGTTTTACTCGTTCCATGAGATAGGTGATTGGTCTTGTCTGTCTCTGTTAAATATTTTCTTGATGTAACTTTTCTTGTTCTGAGTTGCAGGTGCAAAATATATATATTTCCTTAATTTCAGTCTGTCTGTCTGGATGGCTGTCTGTCTGTACATCTTAACACCTGTCTGTCTGTTTGTCTTTATACTTACATACCATTATGTCTCTTTGTCTCCCTGTCCAAGTTGTCTGTAGAATACTTCTCTTTTTGCTGATAGCTCATTCTCTCTATCCTCTCTCTCTCTGCCACTGAATGGATTGCTCTCTCTTTCCTGCCTTTATCTGGAGATAAGATACTTTCCAGATAAAGCATATTATGATAGCTAAATCAAATGAGCTTCATGGGTGTTTGGGAATCTGTGTGTGTGTGTGTGTGTATGTGTGTGTGTGTGTGTAGGTGTGTGTAGGTGTGTGTAGGTGTGTGTGTAGGTGTGTGTGTAGGTGTGTGTATAGGTGTGGGTGTAGGTGTAGGTGTAGGTGTAGGTGTTAGTTTTTAAGCTGGTTTATTACATTTACATTTACATTTAAGTCATTTAGCAGACGCTCTTATCCAGAGCGACTTACAAATTGGTGCATTCACCTTATGACATCCAGTGGGACAGTCACTTAACAATAGTGCATCTAAAACTTAGGGGGGGTGGGGTGAGAGGGATTACTTAACCTATCCTAGGTATTCCTTAAAGAGGTGGGGTTTCAGGTGTCTCCGGAAGGTGGTGATTGACTCCGCTGTCCTGGCGTCGTGAGGGAGTTTGTTCCACCATTGGGGGCCAGGGCAGCGAACAGTTTTGACTGGGCTGAGCGGGAGCTGTACTTCCTCAGTGGTAGGGAGGCGAGCAGGCCAGAGGTGGATGAACGCAGTGCCCTTGTTTGGGTGTAGGGCCTGATCAGAGCCTGGAGGTACTGAGGTGCCGTTCCCCTCACAGCTCCGTAGGCAAGCACCATGGTCTTGTAGCGGATGCGAGCTTCAACTGGAAGCCAGTGGAGAGAACGGAGGAGCGGGGTGACGTGAGAGAACTTGGGAAGGTTGAACACCAGACGGGCTGCGGCGTTCTGGATGAGTTGAAGGGGTTTAATGGCACAGGCGGGGAGCCCAGCCAACAGCGAGTTGCAGTAATCCAGACGGGAGATGACAAGTGCCTGGATTAGGACCTGCGCCGCTTCCTGTGTGAGGCAGGGTCGTACTCTGCGGATGTTGTAGAGCATGAACCTACAGGAACGGGCCACCGCCTTGATGTTAGTTGAGAACGACAGGGTGTTGTCAGGATCACGCCAAGGTTCTTGGCGCTCTGGGAGGAGGACACAATGGAGTTGTCAACCGTGATGGCGAGATCATGTAACGGGCAGTCCTTCCCCGGGAGGAAGAGCAGCTCCGTCTTGCCGAGGTTCAGCTTGAGGTGGTGATCCGTCATCCACACTGATATGTCTGCCAGACATGCAGAGATGCGATTCGCCACCTGGTCATCAGAAGGGGGAAAGGAGAAGATTAATTGTGTGTCGTCTGCATAGCAATGATAAGAGAGACCATGTGAGGTTATGACAGAGCCAAGTGACTTGGTGTATAGCGAGAATAGGAGAGGGCCAAGAACAGAGCCCTGGGGGACACCAGTGGTGAGAGCGCGTGGTGAGGAGACAGATTCTCGCCACGCCACCTGGTAGGAGCGACCTGTCAGGTAGGACGCAATCCAAGCGTGGGCCGCGCCGGAGATGCCCAACTCGGAGAGGGTGGAGAGGAGGATCTGATGGTTCACAGTATCGAAGGCAGCCGATAGATCTAGAAGGATGAGAGCAGAGGAGAGAGAATTAGCTTTAGCAGTGCGGAGCGCCTCCGTGATACAGAGGAGAGCAGTCTCAGTTGAATGACTAGTCTTGAAACCTGACTGATTTGGATCAAGAAGGTCATTCAGAGAGAGATAGCGGGAGAGCTGGCCAAGGACGGCACGTTCAAGAGTTTTGGAGAGAAAAGAAAGAAGGGATACTGGTCTGTAATTGTTGACATCGGAGGGATCGAGTGTAGGTTTTTCAGAAGGGGTGCAACTCTCGCTCTCTTGAAGACGGAAGGGACGTAGCCAACGGTCAGGGATGAGTTGATGAGCGAGGTGAGGTAAGGGAGAAGGTCTCCGGAAATGGTCTGGAGAAGAGAGGAGGGGATAGGGTCAAGCGGGCAGGTTGTTGGGCGGCCGGCCGTCACAAGACGCGAGATTTCATCTGAGAGAGAGGGGAGAAAGAGGTCAGAGCACAGGGTAGGGCAGTGTGAGCAGAACCAGCGGTGTCGTTTGACTTAGCAAACGAGGATCGGATGTCGTCGACCTTCTTTTCAAAATGGTTGACGAAGTCATCTGCAGAGAGGGAGGAGGGGGGGGAGGGGGCGGAGGATTCAGGAGGGAGGAGAAGGTGGCAAAGAGCTTCCTAGGGTTAGAGGCAGATGCTTGGAATTTAGCGTGGTAGAAAGTGGCTTTAGCAGCAGAGACAGAGGAGGAAAATGTAGAGAGGAGGGAGTGAAAGGATGCCAGGTCCGCAGGGAGGCGAGTTTTCCTCCATTTCCGCTCGGCTGCCCGGAGCCCTGTTCTGTGAGCTCGCAATGAGTCATCGAGCCACGGAGCGGGAGGGGAGGACCGAGCCGGCCTGGAGGATAGGGGACATAGAGAGTCAAGGGATGCAGAGAGGGAGGAGAGGAGGGTTGAGGAGGCAGAATCAGGAGATAGGTGGGAGAAGGTTTGAGCGGAGGGAAGAGATGATAGGATGGAAGAGGAGAGAGTAGCGGGGGAGAGAGAGCGAAGGTTGGGACGGCGCGATACCATCCGAGTAGGGGCAGTGTGGGAGGTGTTGGATGAGAGCGAGAGGGAAAAGGATACAAGGCAGTGGTCGGAGACTTGGAGGGGAGTTGCAATGAGGTTATTGGAAGAACAGCATCTAGTAAAGATGAGGTCGAGCGTATTGCCTGCCTTGTGAGTAGGGGGAAGGTGAGAGGGTGAGGTCAAAAGAGGAGAGGAGTGGAAAGAAGGAGGCAGAGAGGAAAGAGTCAAAGGTAGACGTGGGGAGGTTAAAGTCGCCCAGAACTGTGAGAGGTGAGCCGTCCTCAGGAAAGGAGCTTATCAAGGCATCAAGCTCATTGATGAACTCTCCGAGGGAACCTGGAGGGCGATAAATGATAAGGATGTTAAGCTTGAAAGGGCTAGTAACTGTGACAGCATGGAATTCAAAGGAGGCGATAGACAGATGGGTAGGGGGAGAAAGAGAGAATGACCACTTGGGAGAGATGAGGATCCCGGTGCCACCACCCCGCTGACCAGACGCTCTCGGGGTGTGCGAGAACACGTGGGCGGACGAAGAGAGAGCAGTAGGAGTAGCAGTGTTGTCTGTGGTGATCCATGTTTCCGTCAGTGCCAAGAAGTCGAGGGACTGGAGGGAGGCATAGGCTGAGATGAACTCTGCCTTGTTGACCGCAGATTGGCAGTTCCAGAGGCTACCGGAGACCTGGAACTCCACGTGGGTCGTGCGCGCTGGGACCACCAGAGTAGGGTGGCCGCGGCCACGCGGTGAGGAGCGTTTGTATGGTCTGTGCAGAGAGGAGAGAACAGGGATAAACAGACACATAGTTGACAGGCTACAGAAGAGGCTACGCTAATGCAAAGGAGATTGGAATGACAAGTGGACTACACGTCTCGAATGTTCAGAAAGTTAAGCTACGTAGCAAGAATCTTATTGACTAAAATGATTAAAATGATACAGTACTGCTGAAGTAGGCCAGCTGGCAGTGGGTGCGTTGTTGACACTACACTAATCAAGTCGTTCCGTTGAGTGTAATAGTTTCTGCAGTGTTGCTATTCGGGGGCTAGCAGGCTAGCTAGCAGTGTTGTTTACGTTACGTTGCGTTAAAAGAACGACAATAGATGGCTAGCGAACCTAGAAAATCGCTCTAGACTACACAATTATCTTTGATACAAAGACGGCTATGTAGCTAGCTAAGTAGCTAGCTACGATCAAACAAATCAAACCGTTGTACTGTAATGAAATGAAGTGAAAATGTGATACTACCTGTGAATGCGACCGGGTAGTTGAGTTCTATACAGAAGACGTTGGCTAGCGTTGGCTAGCTGTTGGCTAGCTAGCAGAGTCACCTACGTTAAGGACGACAAATAGCTGGCTAGCTAACCTCGGTAAATTAAGATAATCACTCTAAGACTACACACTCTAAACCTAAACAACACAATTATCTTGGATACGATGATACGATGATACGAAGACAGCAAAGACAGCTATGTAGCTAGCTAACACTAAACTAATCAAGTCGTTCAGTTGAGTGTAATAGTTTCTCCAGTGCAGCTAATCAGTGGACGTTAGCTAGCTGGCTAGTGAAGACTACGTTAGGACGGCGAAATACGATAATTTCGCAATTATCGTTGATACAAAGACGGCTATGTAGCTAGCTGAGAAGAAATTGCTAAGATAAGACAAATCAAACCGTTGTGATATAATGAAATATAATGAAAAAGTTATACTACCCGTTGGAGCGACGTGCAGATGCGACCACTCGCTCCAACCGGAACCGGAAGCACCATGGTAATGTTTTGATGATGGGTCAATGAATATGTAAAATGATTGATTTTATAAATAGCAATTCATTGTTTGATGCACCTGTTCAATAACTGATTGAAAACCTTGAGATTCAATTTAGAATCAAAGTTGAAGCCACAATCCTGAGTTTCAGCCAGGCTATAAACCAAAAAATATACTTTGAATGTACTTTGGGTGACAAGTTGTAATATGCTCATGAAGCATAAGTTATATTCTTTGAGAATGGGTATATAATTGAAATGACAATTTAACAGAATAAAATATTGCATATTGTGCCACAATCACCTTCTTTTTAAATCAGGGACTCAGAACATTTTTATATGAATTACATTTACATTGAACCTTGTGTCACATGAAGGTATATGTTTGGTTGTGGCTTAATTTGTTTAATTGGTCAAATTATTGTATAAATGTTAATTGTCAACAATATTGTAAATAAAAATGCAGTTTAGGGAGGCCCACATAACTCTACTAAAATATATATCTTCCTTGAAAACCTCGCAAAAATAGGTGTTTGTGACAGAACAAACTAAATGAATATGAAATAATTTAGCAAAATATATATATTTATTAACTAAACAATTCCAATGGTGTGTGTAATCAGTAATCAGTAGTGTAAAATGCATGAATGTGATAATGCAGGGTGTTGAAAGTCAAAAGAACTCCATGAATATTTAAATATTGGTTCTAACAACTCCGCCCACCGGCATCCTAATAAGTCAAAAGAAACAAGAACAAAGACAGAATACGGCAGACAGAGTGGGAGGGTCGTCACAAATAATTTAACAATTTTGGCACATAACAAAAAACGAAAGTCAAAAGAACTGATCAATAAAATATTGGTTCTGAGTATAATTATTACATCAACGTTGTAATTGGAGGCTAAAGTAATAGAAATATGTGTATAAACTTGAACTCATTTCTCATTGATTTTCAAATTTTAATTAGAAATTGAAAGGTTCAATTTTAAGATGAATTTCTGTCTTCTGAAACCGCTTTCGACATTTATCCAACATATTAGCCCAGCAGATACATTTCTGAAATCTTCAAGATGTTTCCTAATCACACAAAAAATGAATGATAATATCATATTTGCAGGAGTCATGACACATCCATTTGTGTACACTGATTTAAAACCATATTTTCCGTTCGCATTTGGTAGACTGGGACAACAGGTTAGATAACTGAGCCATTATTAAAGCCCTAAATGTACACCAATGAATGACAATGCAAGTCAATTTATGTGATTAGGAAACATCTGAGGATTTCAGGAATGTATCATGTGTTGGGCTAACATGTTGGATAGATGTCTGACAAGGTTACAGAAGACAGAAATGCAAAAAGTGGCCCACTTTTTCTGAATTCACTATAACATGTCACAGGCCAGCTCATAGCCTGTGGCAAAAATGAGGGGATGCTAACAACAGGTATAGGCCAATTAAAAAATGACCTTTATTGTAAACAAAACAATTAACTTTAAACTAAGAAAAAGGAATGAGGTGTGGAAGTATCATAATGTAAGGTGTATGTAAAGTGCATGGATGCGTGAATCTGTGTGTGTGAATAACTGAGTGAAAACTATGCAAAACTACAAAAGAACAAACAAAACAGGTTCATACCTGGAGGAGCGGAGAGAGAGAGAGAGAGAGAGAGAGAGAGAGAGAGAGAGAGAGAGAGAGAGAGAGAGAGAGAGAGAGAGAGAGAGAGAGAGAGAGAGAGGTGATTAGTGACAGTTTAAATACTCTGATCCCAGGTAACTCCAATCACTGACGACCCTCCTCTGCCTGCAGGAGGAACCGTCCCTGCAATGCAGAGGAGAAGCCGTGACAAATAACAGTACAAATAACAGTAGTCAATGCTTGACTTGGACTGAAATAGAATCTGGTACTCATTTTGGGTGCAGGTACTGTTTATATTTAAGTGCAGGAGCTCCATAATACTTTTGACCTATGAAGAGGAACTGGAGTTCAAGCAGTAGAACATTTGAGGTGCCGGTACTCAGCACTGGTGAGTTCCTGCCAAAATCAAGCACTGACAGTACTACAAGAAAAAATGAACAGGTTATAGTACTACAAGAACCAGAGCTGGGGGTCCCAAATGTAAACTGGATCTCTTTCCTCCATTGGAAAAGCATATAAGTCTGTTCCAATTTAGCTACTCCATGCTGTCCTACTTTAGCTACTCCATGCTGTCCTACTTTAGCTACTCCATGCCTTCCTACTTTAGCTACTCCATGCTGTCCTACATTAGCTACTCCATGCTGTCCTACTTTAGCTGCTCCATGCTTTCCTACTTTAGCTACTCCATGCTGTCCTACTTTAGCTACTCCATGCTGTACTACATTAGCTACTCCATGCTGTCCTACTTTAGCTAGCTATGGTTAGTAAAGCGGGGCAACTAAAAAATGACAGAATTTACAAAATGTAAACATAATATTGGTCATTTTTGTATTTTGATGCACCAGTATAAGTATACACATTTACATCACAATTTGGCACAGTGCATTATTTATGCTTATTATGCTTCAGGGGCGAGCTTCCTGTTTTAAGCTTACTCTGTCCCTCTCTATGGTGTCACGCCAATAAAGTGAGGCGATTTTGATCATGTGGTTTCTCTGCAAGGGCTTAGTAATAATGTTTTTGATTTTCTCTTGTCAGACCAAGAAATAAACATGCCAGGATTAAGCTGTCACAGTTCATATGATGTCCCCCTCTTCCTGAATTGACCCTATCTTAGAATTTAATGGGAATATTATTTTTGATTCATGCAATATATTAAACATGGACTCAATTCAGTCATTTTTATTTCAATATTATAGGCCTATAGGCCAAATATACTACATGACCAAAAGTATGTGGACACTTGCTTGTCGAACATCTCATTCCAAAATAATGGACATTAATATGGAGTTGGTCTCCCCTTTGCTGCTATAACAGCCTGCACTCTTCTGGGAAGGCTTTCCACTAGATTATGGAAAATTCCTACGGGACTTGTTTCCATTCAGCCACAAAAGCATTAGTTAGGTCGGACACTGATGTTGGCCAATTAGGCCTGGCTCGCAGTCTGTGTTCCAATTCACCCCAAAAGTGTTCGTCGGGGTTGAGGTCAGGGTTCTGTGCCGGCCAGTCAAGTTCTTCCACACCAGTCTCGACAAAACCATTTCTGTATGGAACTCGCTTTGAGCACGGGGGAATTGTCATGCTGAAACAGGAATGGGCCTTCCCCAAACTGTTGCCACAAAGTTGGAAGCACAGAAACGTCTAGAATGTCATTGTATGATGGAGTGTTAAGACTTCCCTTCACTGGAACTAAGGGGCCTAGCCCGAACCAAGAAAAACAGCCCCAGACCATTATTCCTCCTCCACCAAATGTTACAGTTGGCACTATGCATTGGAGCAGGTAACATTCTCCTGGGATCTGCCAAACCTAGATTCGTCATTCGGACTGCCAGACAGTATGGCGTGATTCATCACTCCAGAGAATGCGTTTCCACTGCTTCAGAGTCCAATGGCGGTGAGCTTTACACCTCTCCAGCCGATGCTTGGCATTGCGCATGGTGAGCTAAGGCTCATGTGTGGCTGCTCGGCCACGGAAACCCATTTCAAGAAGCTCATGATGAACAGTTATTGAGCTGACATTGAACAGTTATTGTGCTGACATTGCTTCCAGAGGCAGTTTGAACTCGGTAGGGAGTGTTGCAACCGAGGTCATACGATTTTTCCGTTCCATTCTGTGAGCTTGTGTGGCCTACCACTTTGTTGCTGCACCATTGTTGCTCATAGACTTTTCCACTTCACAACAACAACACTTACAGTTGATCGGCAGCTCTAGCAGGGCAGAAATTTGAAGAACTGACTTGTTAGAAAGGTGGCATCATGTGATGGTGCCACGTTAAAAGTCACTGAGCTATTTAGTAAGTCGCTCTGGATAAGAGCGTCTGCTAAATGACTTAAATGTAATGTAAATGTGGTAAGGCCATTCTACTGCCAATGTTTTTCTATTGAGATTGCATGGCTGTGCGCAACTGGTGTGTCTGAAATAGCCGAATGCACTAATTTGAAGGTGTTTCCACATACTATTATATATACTGTATAATGTATGTCTGAGACTATAATGTATAATCTTATGCCTTGATTTCAAACGTTAAAGAAGGAATGTGTATCGATTGTTGATAAATCGACAGCATTTAAAAAATACACGGCTAAATATCATTTTTCGCTACAGCACTGAAAATGAATAGTTTGAAAAAAATTGACGGGTTGGGTAAGAAAAATATTTTTCTTTAACCAACCCTTCAACGATTACATTAACTGTAGCCTATACATATAATGTTTATATTGTTTGATGAAAATGTGATAAACGCTGTTAACATGTGATGCCTCTACATGGTCAATTGAAAAAGTAGACGTAACTGCAAAATTGTTTCTAAATGTCTCTCGGAATAAAAGGAACATGTGTGATGGGGTGGGCAGAGACGAGCGAGATAGCGGGAGGAGGGAAATAGATATGGAGCGAAAGAGAGAGGGGGAGAGAGAGAGGAAGGAGGGGTTCTGTGAGTCCACGTCGTCCCTCTAATTAGCTCACAGTGTCTGTAAAATAAATCAGTGTAGTGGCTTCACCCCCGCTCAACTGCAGCACGCGCCCCTTAACCTGCTCCTAGCGTGCCAAAACAGAAGGGTCCGCGCGATCTACCTTGACATAAACTGAGGCGCGCAATTGTCACGAGGAGCGCACTAGAAATGTTTGGTGTTTTCGACAAGTCAGTAAAGTGAGAAAGAGTAAGAGTAAAAAGAAAGAAAGACAAAGAACTTTCCGATATCAATATATCCTTGTCACTTTTACGCACTTGGCGAGGTTGACCTGAAGCGAGACCTACACTTACCGACCAAGAGGGACTGGTGGGAAATAGCAAAGTCTCCCAAGAACGTCCGGTCGTGTGTGTCAATTCAGAGAGACGACCAAGTGAGCGAGAAGGCATAAAATCTCGGCGCGAGGATGATGTCCTACATTAATAAGCAACCCCATTACGCCATGAACGGGTTAAACATGCCTGGGATGGACCTGCTACACACCACGGCTGGATACCCATGTGAGTATAGCAATACTACCACTTTTTTTCTCATTACCAATGTTTTTTTTATATATATTTTTTTTTATAACCTACATTGGCCAAAGATGAACGCGGCTCATGCGTAAAACAGTGGGCAATGTATGCTTAAAGTCCATGCACCAATAATTTTTCAACCCCGTTAATAATGTATTACAACATAACATAGTTTACTAATAACAATAACTACAACAACAACAACAACAACAACAAGAATAATATCAACAATATCAATAATAATAGATTATTCTGTGACTGGTTCCATGACAATAACCTATTCAACAAAGGGTAGGCTAGTGTCAGATAACAGCGATTCCTAATCAAAAAGAAAATATGAAATAATTGTGAGCATTGAAAAGAATAGAGAATTAAACGAAAACCATATCTATAGACAATGATGACAGTTTGGCGTAAACCTAGTCCAAATTGGCTAAATGTGAGAGTAGCCTGGTCCTTTACAATCGGCTATGCATTTCTCGGTCAAAATGTTTATTTTTGCATCTGCCATTACCATCATCACCAGTTGTATCACCTGTTCAACTTGCAGACAGACAATCACCATTTAGCCTAACACACATCTTCCCATATATGGGCACAGTTTTTAAGTCAGGAAATGATGAATTTTCACATAGACCTGAATTTTCCTATAGTTTTCTTTCTTTTTTTCTTTGGCCTTTTTTCTATTACTAGGCTAATACCTGCTATGACTATTTTATGACTATGAATATCTCAAAATACCATAATGATCATAGAAACTATATGACTGCACAATTACTTATTGTCTTATAGAGAGGTGTCATGGCGGGGTATGAAATTAATACCACTGTTATCAACACATATACAAACCCTTTCCAATGAACTGTAGGCCTAATGATATGCAATGTGAATGTCAATCACTTTGAGCACTGAGGAGTGCTGCTGTCCATTAATGCCATTCCATCATTACCATTATTATCACACAGTCTCTGTGTCTCTGGATTTCTCAGCCACCCCACGAAAGCAGCGTCGCGAGCGCACCACCTTCACACGCACTCAGCTGGATATCCTGGAGGCCTTGTTCTCCAAGACCCGCTACCCCGACATCTTCATGAGGGAGGAGGTGGCCCTCAAGATCAACCTCCCCGAGTCACGAGTACAGGTACGGTGTAATGTGAATATATATAAAATATTTAGTCAGACATGGCTCTATCTATAAGTGGTTCTAGTCTCATCTTCTCGTCTCAACAACAGGTGTCTATATGACAATGTAATGGATTTAGAAGTACATTGAAAGTAGGCCTATGCAGGTTATGCAGTTAGTGCAATTTACATCTATGCATGTTTTCAATCGGGGCTCCTTTCAAGTTATAACAACATGGACAGTTGAAGAAATACCTACACAATCGAAACAGTGTTACAATATTGTTGTTGTGGTTTAAAAAAAATGGCGTCCACCTTCATAGGTAAGAGAGTGCTCTCAGATGGAAGAATACAATTCACCAGTATTGTGGTAAGGACTGTAGAAGGACATGTATTGAATGCCCTGTACAGATACATCCCCCACCTGTGACAATTTGGCTCACAGTTCTATCTGGTACAAAAACTGGTTTTGACAGTTGCATTATATCACAGAGTATAGGTGCACATTGGCATAGTGACAGATATATCAACAATGATGTAGTAACATAGTGCCATCTTCCCACCAAACAACTTACTATCACCATCACAGTTTTTCCACATATTGTCTGTTTCTATGCTAAGTAGCTGTGTTGTGTGTCTCTGTTTCTGCAGGTGTGGTTCAAAAACCGCCGCGCCAAGTGCCGCCAACAGCAGCAGCAGAGCAGCGGCCAGTCCAAGCCCCGCCCACCCAAAAAGAAGACGTCGCCCGCCCAGGACCAGCCCAGCGCCGGCCCAGACCCCTCAGCCAACAACCCCTCTGGTTCCTACAGCCCCTCCTCAGCCCCATCGGGCCCCTCCCTGCCGCCAAGCGGCAACAACCCTGGCAACGCAGCCGTCTCCATCTGGAGCCCGGCCATCTCACCACTCCCTGACCCTCTGGCCTCTTCGGCGCCCTGCATGCAGCGGCCCTCTGCCTACCCGATGAGCTATGGCCAGCCGCAGGCCTACGCCCAGGGCTATGCCCAGGGCTATGCTGGCACCTCCTCCTACTTCACGGGCCTGGACTGCGGCGCCTACCTGTCACCCATGCATTCGCAGCTGTCGGCTAGCGGTGCCCTCAGCCCCATCACCGTGCCCTCAATGGGGGGTTCGCTGAGCCAGTCACCCGCCTCGCTCTCCTCCCAGGGCTACGGCACGGCCGCCTCGCTGGGCTTCACCTCCGTCGATTGCCTGGACTACAAAGACCAGCAGGCCTGGAAGCTGGGCTTTAGCACCATGGACTGCCTGGACCACAAAGACCAGAATTCCTGGAAGTTCCAGGTGCTGTAGAGAGAGTGAGAAGAAGAGGAAGAAGAAGAAGAGGGAGAAGTTGTGAATGAATAAGGCTCTCGCCAGATATACAGTACAATCAAATACAATCAAATGATTCTGACTGAACACTTATTTTTTTCTCTCTGTTTCTCGTTTGTATGCTTGGTTTTTACAACCCCTGTAGAATGTGTTTTCTATTCAGGGGAGAGAGGAGAAGAGAGACCAGTGGACATTATTGATCCCTCCTGACTGCAGGATATCAGGTCAATTTACTTTCTCATACAGTAGAAGGGAAGGATGCCCCTGAGGATCATACTACTGTATGGGAAAGACTCGCAGCTACAAACTGATTTAAACACACGCCATGGTTCAGATGCATTGATTGGTCTATGATGGAAAGACATCCTCAAGAGAATTCTACGGATACATCCACGCTAAACTCAATCGTTCCTCTGATATTTTTTCTGCTGTTGATGGCTTGAGTTTTGTTTTCAAGAAACATATTTAAGTCACAACAATAGACCAAATTTACAGAGCTTTGATACTCTCTTAGTCTCTCTCTTTTTTTTTGTTCTGATAGACTGTCAGTGTTAATTTGAGTTTAGTCATTGTTATTCTATGTTACAATTTAGATTTTCATTTGGTTACTTTTAGGCTTTTGGAGCTAACGTGTTACTATGGTGTTAGGCTAGCATCATTGCTATTATATTTTGATGGAGAAAAAAAATGGTATGTTTTGTTGTGTGAAATATTAGAGCTAACTTTTAATCTACATGTATGCCCAGCAAACATTATTGTGATTACAAGTTTGAGTGACATTTTGGTTTCACAATTTAAAGGAAGTAATCAGGTTTTTTCAAACGGACTGTACATCATGTATTGGTATTCGGAATCTAAATTAGTTCAGTTCAAGGACATGACTCACCCGAACTTAACAAGTGACCAGTTAACTTCTGACGATACCAGTCACCATGTTGTTAGTTCGTTAGCTATGGTTTCTATTGTGTTTCTTAACAGTTTCCACCTTGGCCCACATGGCTCTCCAGTGCATCTTGCTATCGGTTATTTTGGCTCATCTGATTCTAGAGTGGCTCAATCCTCTTACCCTCCCTTCAGCAATGTCCTAAGTGAATTAGTCAGGATTACCCCTCTGTCTCTCTTTCCTTCTCTCTATCTCCCCATCCTTCTTTCTGTCACCATCTTTCTGTCTTTTTCACATTTCTGTAACTCTTTATTCTCTCTCCCTCTGTCTCTTTCCCCACCTCTGCCTCTCACTTCTCACTTTCCTTCAGTCAGTGAGTGACATATTTACAAGAGGAAAACTGCTGATGCACAACCAAGTTTCAAAATTGCACCTTGAGTATTCTACTATTCTAACTTTCAACAGTAAATTGAGACCCTGATTGAGTTCCAAAAAGGTTTGTTTTTGGGTTTTTTTAAGTACAGAGGTCCGGACCTCAGTGTCCTCATATGTAGCTACGGCCTTGGTCTCTCTCCCTGTTTGTTTGTCTCTTCGTCTACATGTCTCTCAATCTTCTGCACCAATGGTCTCAATCACTTCTCTTCTCTCTGAACAGGCAAAGTATACTATATATTCTATAAAAAGGTTGATGCCCTTGATGATAATGTTATATGGAAAAGACTTAACTAGAAACTAATTTGAAACACTCAGGCCATGGTTAAAACATATTAATTCAAACTCTGCTATCATGGAGGACAATGTAATTACTTCCCCTTTCTTTCCTTCCACTAATGTCTCAATGTCAAAAAAACAATCAAGGCTTGGGGTACAGTACCTTCTTCCTATGTGCAACCCTTCCCCTCCAGCACATCTCTTCTCCCCCATCCCTACCAGTCTCTTACCCCCCTTTTGCCTCTCCACACATCCACTACTCCACCTCACCCTCCTCTTCTGACAACCCAGTAATCCCTTGTTGACCTGGTTACATGCCATGTAATTTGACTTCAAGTGGAAATTTGTGTGAGTGTGTATACTTGTATGTGAGTGTTTGTGAGTACAACATGTGTGTGTGTGTGTATGTCATAACAGAGATGGGCACTGAGTTTACTGAGTTACTCTGCAGCAATGCTCCTATCAATGCTCCTATCGTTGCACATAAAACGTGTGTTGGAATCTAGACTCAGCAAAAGAGATTCCATAACATATTTGACAGTGTCTGGAGATAACTAGATTTATCATGTGGTGACAGGTTAACAATTTGGTACTTTAAATTTGGACAAATCGGGACTCTAAAAATTAATACATAACCTATTCATTTATAGAATAACTTTATTTTTCAGAGAGCAGCAAACTTCAATGTATCTAACAATGTTGGGAATGAATAACATAGGAGTGCATTTGCCATTTACCTTCAACTGATGAATTGTTCATTTGAACACAAGCATTATACAGTATAGTATTTAGACGTAAAAGGGAAACTAGAGAGATTTCCATAGCGCACTGAATACCCACACGACATACCCACTCAACTCGCTGGGTTAATCCCTCTCCGCGCCACGTTAATCCCTCTGCCCTCCCTCTCTGTGGTCTGATTGGTTAATCCCTGCCCTCTCTGTCTCTGTCTGCGTCCTGATTGGTTAATCTCTTTCGGAGGGTGCAGTGCGGTTGTAATCTGCTGGTCGTCAGCACGGATAGTTTCAGATAGACAGACATGTTGCCGGTAATCTCTAAAAGGAGCAGATGTGGTGGGGGAGGGATGGAGCAAGGGAGGGAGGGATGGAGAGCAGCACCCAGCAGACCTTGGGGAAGGTGAACATAGAGACACACAGTGTTCCTTATTATATCCCAATGTCGGTCATTTTAGCTGCCAAAGTGAAGCAAACAGACACAAGGTGAAGAATACCTGAAGAAAAACCAAATCTGTTGCAAAGTGTTTTAAAATGTTTCCCATTTTGTGCCCTGATGAACATGACCCTGGCCAACCAAGACTGTTCCCAACTCTTCTCTCTGAAGTATACTTACAAACTCAAAACCCTAAACCACATAAAACCAAAATGACCAATTCATGACCCCTTAAAGTAATGCATTTCTTTCTCTTTATGGCATAAGGGAACACAAACACTTAGTCACATCAGTTTCATATTTTGAGTCCAAGTTTACATACACCGTTTTTCACAATTCCTGACATTTAATCCAAATAAAAATTCCCTGTCTTAGGTCAGTTAGGATCACCACTTTATTTTAAGAATGTGAAATGTCAGAATAATAGTAGAGAGAATTATTTATTTCAGATTTTATTTCTTTGTAACGCTCGTCGAAATGGGTAGACCAAGGCGCAGCGTGATTTGGGTTCATCATAATTTATTAGAATGAGAACCAGCAACAAAAACAAAAAGAGAAACAAATGAACGTACAGCCTAGTAGGGCTCAAAAGCAACAATACAAAAACAAGATCCCACAAACAACAGGTGGGAAAAGGTGGGGCTACCTAAATATGATCCCCAATCAGAGACAACGATAGACAGCTGCCTCTGATTGGGAACCATACCAGGCCAACATAGAAATACAAAAACTAGACTACACATATAAATAATAAACTAGAACACCCCTCAGTCACGCCCTGACCTACTCCACCATAGAAAATCAAGGCTTTCTCTGGTCAGGACGTGACATTCTTTCATCACATTCCCAGTGGGTCAGAAGTTTACATACACTCAATTAGTATTTGGTAGCATTGCCTTTAAATTGTTTAACTTGGGTCAAATGTTTCGGGAGCTTTCATCAAGCTTCCCACAATAACTTGGGTGAATTTTGGCCCATTCCTCCTGACAGAGCTGGTGTAACTGAGTCAGGTTTGTAGACCTCCTCGCTCGCACACGCTTTTTCAGTTCTGCCCACAAATTTTCTATGGGATTGAGGTCAGGGCTTTGTGATGGCCACTCCAATACCTTGACTTTGTTGTCCTTAAGCCATTTTGCCACAAATTTGGAAGTATGCTTGGGGTCATTATTCATTTGGAAGACCCATTTGCTACCACGCTTTAACTTCCTGACTGATGTCTTGAGATGTTGCTTCAATATATCCACATAATTTTCCTACCTCATGATGTAATCTATTTTGTGAAGTGCACCAGTCTCTCCTGCAACAAAGCACCCTCACAACATGATTCTGCCACCCCCGTGCTTCACGGTTGGGATGGTGTTCTTCGGCTTGCAAGCCTCCCCCTTTTTCCTCCAAACAAAACGATGGTCATTATGGCCAAACAGTTCTATTTTTGTTTCATCAGACCAGAGGACATTTCTCCAAAAAGTATGATCTTTGTCCCCATGTGCAGTTGCAAACCCTAGTCTGGCTTTTTTTATGGCGGTTTTGGAGCAGTGTCTTCTTCCTTGCCGAGCAGCCTTTCAGGTTATGTATATATAGGACTCATTTTACTGTGGATATAGATACGTTTGTACCTGTTTCCTCCAGCATCTTCACAAGGTCCTTTGCTGTTGTTCTGGAATTGATTTGCACTTTTCACACCAAAGTGTGTTCATCTCTAGGAGACAGAACACGTCTTCTTCCTGAGCGGTATGACGGCTGCATGGTCCCATGGTGTTTATACTTGCGTACTATTGTTTGTACAGATGAACTTGGTACCTTCAGGCGTTTGGAAATTGCTCCCAAGAATGAACCAGACTTGTGGAGGTCTACAAATATGTTTCTATGATCTTGGCTGATTTCTTTTGATTTCCCCATGATGTCAAGCAAAGAGGCACTAAGTTTGAAGGTAGGCCTTGAAATACATCCACAGGTACACCTCCAATTGACTAAAATAATTTTCATGAGCCTATCAGAAGGTTCTAAAGCTATGACATCATTTTCTGTAATTTTCCAAGCTGTTTAAAAGCAGAGTCAACTTAGTGTATGTAAACTTCTGACCCACTGGAATTGTGATACAGTGAATTATTAGTGAAATAATCTGTAAACAATTGTTTGAAAAATGACTTGTGTCATGCACAACGTAGATGTCCTAACCTACTTGCCAAAGCTATAGTTTGTTAACAAAAAATTTGTGGGGTGGTTGAAAAACAAGTTTTAATGACTTACGTGTATGTCAATTGTACATAAACCCTTATAAAACTGTTTTTTAAATATGGAAAGCAATGGTCACTGACCATGGTCATTGGAGAGCTAGTGGACGTGGAGGCTTTAGTTCCAGCCCAACACAAGTCTACTTCATTCAGTTTATCGAGACTTTGAGTTTATAAGCTCTATCAGGTATTTTGGTGCTGTGTTGGCTGGAGCAAACCCCTGCATACCACTGTAACTGCAGGACCAAGGTGATATTAATTCGTAACAAATGGTTTTGCAACAGAAAATGAAGCCTTAGTGAATACAATATAATTGCTATACTTTGGTGTAGTCAGTGGTCTTGGCTGATTTCTGTTGATTTCCCCATTACCATTTCAGTTTCCATTTGATACTTTTTAAAACCATGTCTATCTTTATTTCCCAAACACAATTCAATACAATGACAATACTTTTAAGCATCTTTTGACACAGGCTTAACACCTATTATACACTTAGTACTTTTTTTTACACTTTTAACATAAGCCTCATATCCCAGCGATAATGGCTTGCATTACACCTGGGGGGGAAAACACTTATATTTGCTCAAATTGCCATTGGCTCAACCATTGTCTCAACATACCCTCAATTTACCCCAAGGCAAACATTTTGACTATATTAGCCCACACAGCTACAACTGTGCTGAATCTACTGCTGTTCAACTTCTCCACCCTCTGGTTAGGTATTGCAAGAACTAGGAAAGAAAACAAGCCTGTCTACCTGTATGCACACAGATCTCTGATACAGGGCCTTCAGAAAGTATTCACAACCATTGACTTTTCCCAAATTTTGTTGTGTTACGGCCTGAATTTAAAATGGATTAAATTGAGATGTTTTTGTCACTGGCCTACACCACAATACCCCATAATGTCAAATTGGAATTGTGTTTTTAGATTATTATTTTTTTACATTGAATTAAAAATGAAAAGCTGAAATTCTTGAGTCAAGTATTTCATCCCTTTCTTATGGCAAGCCTAAATAAGTTCATAAATTGCATGGACTCACTCTGTGTGGAACAATAGTTTAACATGATTTTTGAATGACTACCTCATCTCTGTACCCCACACATACAATAATCTGTAAGGTCCCTCAGTCGAGCAATAAATCAATACACCAAGTCCCTATAAAGATAGTCGTCCTTCCTAACTCAGTTGCCAGAGGAAGGAAACCGCCCAGGCTTAAAGAAGTGACTTTAAAATAGTTACAGAATTTAATTGCTACGATAGGAGAAAACTGAGGATGGATCAACAACATTGTAGTTACTCCTCAATGCTAACCTAATTGACAGAGTGAAAAGAAGGAAGCTTGTACAGCATAAAAATATCCCAAAACAAGCATCCTGTTTGTAACAAGGCACTAAAGTAATACTGCAAAGAATGTGGCAAAGCAATTCACTTGTTGTCCTGAATACAAAGTGTTATGTTTGGGGAAAATCCAATACAACACATAATTGAACCACTTTCCATATTTCAAGCATAGTGGTGTCTGCATCATGTTATGGGTATGCTTGTAATCATTAAAGACTGGTGAGATTTTCAGGATAAAATATTTACGGAAAGGAGTTAAGCACAGTCAGAATTCTACTGGTTTCACATGCAAACAGCAGTTGGTTTCTATAATGCCATTCCATGAGAGCAACATTACTTTTTAAAAACATGAATTGAAGCTTTGCCATTTGTTTGGCTGCAAAAACACGAGTTCTGGGTCCTTGGTTTTTTGGTTATGATAGGGTAATCTAGTTCTACCTAGAAGTTATATTCTTTCAAATCAAGAGGTAGCCCACCGGAATGTTTCATCAATCAAAATCGTACAACTCTTACAGACTATGCACACAACAAGCAAAGAGTGAAACATTTGTAGAAAAGTAAACTGACAGACAATTATTTTGTGTAACATCTATTTATTACCACCATAATATGAGAAATTTGGAAAATACAAAGATCAGCTTAAACATCTGAAAATCTTGAGTAATAAGAACAAATATAAGAAAACAAACATGTTATATTGCTTATCACAAATTGAGGAAACTGACCGATTGAATAGTCAGATCTATAATGAACAAAAATATAAAGGCAACATGTAGTGTTGGTCCCATGTTTCATGAGCTGAAATAAAAGATCCCAGAAATGTTCATATGCACAAAAAACTTCCCTCAAATTGTATGCACAAATTTGTTTACATCCCTATTAGTGAGCATTTCTCTTTTGCCAAGATAATCCATCCACCTGACAGGCGTGGCATATCAAGAAGCTGATTAAACAGCATGATCATTACACAGGTGCACCTTGTGCTGGAGCAATAAAAGGCCATTCTAAAATGTTTCGTTTTGTCACACAACACAATGCCACAGATGTCTCAAGTTGAGCAATTGGCATTCTGACTTCAGCAATGTCCACAAGAGCTGTTGCCAGAAAATTGAATGCTAGTTTTTCTACTATAAGCCGGATCCAATGTTGTTTTCGAGAATTTGGCAGTACGTCCAAACGTCCTCACAGCCACAGACCTTGTGTAACCACGCCAGCCCAGGACCTCCACATTCAGCTTCTTCACCTGTGGGATCGCCGAGAGCAGCACCCGGACAGCTGATGAGGATGGATCTATGCCCTCAGGGCTGCGCCCCTCCCAGTCAAGTGAAATCCATAGATTAGGGCCTAATGAAATGATTTCAATTGACTGATTTCCTTGTATGAGCTGTAACACTGTAAAATCTTTGAAATTTTTGCATGATAAGTTTATATTTTTGTTCAGTATACAAAGGAAGTGAGAGAAAGTCAGAAAATAACCCAAACTTGAAGAGTAACTCTTGCTACTACAAAGTCAACTCATACTGGTGTAACAATTCTAATGCCGAACACAACTAACCTTAAGAGGAGATAGGGTAAAGAGATTGAGAATAGTATCATGGATAATGACAGATTAATAGTGAGAAAAAGCTAAATAGGAGGGGGGCTGGTATATATCACCCCCATGTGGCTGCCATTGGAACAGTAGCTCTTATGAAACCGAGCTCTTTCTGATTTGTTTAAAAATAATTCTGTAAAAACAGAAGTTTGCCAAACTTCAATCACTTCGTTTTTTTCTTATTATTATTTTGATGTCTCTGGCAGTAGTCAAAAGAAAAGGTGTATATGTATGAATTATATATATATTAAAAAAAATAGACACAATATCCACAATGATAGTAATCATCAATTATTTTTAAGTAACCAAGATGATACTTGTTTGCTGTTGAATACAATTTGCTTAGCTGATCAGAGCTCACACACACACCAACAGCCCTGGGGTTAGTTTTAGTAGCACCCTGCTGTGGAAGTTGCCACTCCCCTTAAGCAGACTAGCCCCCGGACGACACCCTTCTGGTCTGCCCACCTGTGCATGTGAGTGAGTTTTATTTTATGAGAGCTGAGGACGCACAAACCTGTGTGTGTGTGTCTGATCAGCGACACCTACTACATGCACGAAAAAGGTACCCTAAAACATCTGCTGAAGACAAAAACTATGAGAGACGAGACTTTTCAACACGTTTCTCTCATCATAATCACGGTTACTCTAAAGACTACCAAGAAGAAAACAGGCAGAGGGGGCTGGGGGGTGAGATGGAAGGGCGGGGCAAAATGAGGGAGTTAGGACGGTGAGAGATAAAGAAACAAAGAGAATAGAGGTGAAACATTAAAGAGAAAAAGGAAAGGAGGGTGGGCAGGCTAAGCACGCTCCCCACGGATGCGACGTGCCAGCTGGATGTCTTTGGGCATGATGGTGACACGCTTGGCATGGATGGCACACAGGTTGGTGTCCTCAAACAGACCCACCAGGTATGCCTCGCTGGCCTCCTGCAGACAGACAGAAGAAATGTCACACACACACACATATATGCATAAGTCAGCACACAAAAAATTATTTGAGCATGTTGTTTTGTTACCGTGTGTGTAGTAGGCCAATTAGGACAGGATCTGGATTAAGGGGGACAGAGCTTCACATAAACACACAGCCACTGACCTGCAGGGCTCCGATCGCTGCACTCTGGAAGCGCAGGTCGGTTTTGAAGTCCTGAGCGATCTCCCTCACCAGGCGCTGGAAGGGCAGCTTGCGGATCAGCAGCTCAGTGGACTTCTGGTACCGACGGATCTCACGCAGGGCCACGGTGCCGGGCCTGGAACCAACACACAGTCAGTATGACTGGGGGGGGGTAATTATATTCTACGATAGTACTTCATCGATCATTTCCCCATGCTGAATTCTACTGGTCGTGTCTGGCCGTGCTAATTTTAAATATATATATATAATAATTGTACCATTATGTAACTAGGCAGGTCAGCTAAGAACACATTTTTACTTTCAATGACGGCCAAGGAACAGTGGGTTAACTTCCTTGTTCAGGGGCAGAACGACAGATTTTTACCTCGTCAGCTCAGGGATTTGATCTTGCAACCTTTCGTTTACTAGTCCAACACTCTAACCCCTAGGCTACCTGCCGCCCCAAATACTGAGTGGTGACGTTTACCAGCAATCACTGCTTAGTTATAAGGCTTGTGGATCTGCTCATTGAAAACATTAGCTGCGTCTGAAATGGCACCTTATACCCTATGGGTTCAGGTCAAAAGTAGTACACTATATAGGGAATATGGTGCCATTTTGAACACACCAAGTGACCAATTGGAGTGTCAAGTCATTTCCACACCAATATGAATTGGTACCACCTCTGTGGTTTCACACAAGCTTTATATGTCATAATGGGACTGTATTGCTAGCTGACAGTGGTGGAAAAAGTATCGTACTGTCATACTTGAGTAAAAGTAAAGATACCCTAAAAGAAAATTACTCAAGTAAAAGTCATCCAGTAAAATTGTACTTAAGTTTTTTTTAATGAAGTATTTTTACACCACTGCTAGCTGACCTTGACATGTACGATCTATGGTGAACACTAATGTTTATTTCTAGGGGTGAACCGATACTTTACCTGTAACGATGGGGCTTCTTGACCCCACCAGTAGACGGTGCACTCTTGCGGGCAGCCTTGGTGGCCAGCTGCTTACGTGGAGCCTTTCCTCCAGTGGATTTACGGGCGGTCTGCTTGGTACGAGCCATGACGAGTTAGTTATCACCTGAGAGACAGGTAAAAATACATTCAATTGTTTATTTTTATGTATCGACAATGCTCTGTTAGATACAATTCCAACAATTCTGTGAGTTGCAAATATATTGCAATATAATTTTTCCAAGTGTCAAATGTATACTAGTGTGTTGCTATTATTGAGAAATGATGACTGAAACGCTTCCGTCTGGAGTACTACTCTGTTATGATAACTTTCTATTTTGCTGATCAGCTGCATTGCAATCCAGCAACAGCGGGCCACTATCCTATCCGTGAATACTGGGATACTGCCCAACCAATAAAACTAGTATGCAGATCGCCTATCGAAATACCACCAATCCAGTGGGCAATGTCGTCGCTGTCGACCAATCGAGATACACGGTTTACAGCGTATGGGTGGGTCCACAAGCCCTAGTTCCGCCCTCTAACCGCAAGATTATGGCCGCAGATGAAGAAGCAATCGAATGAGCCTACCAATATACAGGCAAAGAGCGGGACAGAAACTTTCAAAAATCTTCGAAAATCTAAACAATGTTCAGAACTACGAACATTAAAACATAAAACTAGACAACTGTAGCTATCCAAAAAGTCGCTCTGAGTTGTAGGTGAACGTTTGTTTACACCGTACAAGCGAAGTAAAAATGCACATGAAACTGGAGCGGAATTTACATCTGCCTCGGCCAGTGAAGTAGAAAGCATTTTTCTCTAGCATCGCGGCAGTCGCTTCTCCATTTCTACACCGTCGGAATAAAATGCTATTTCAAAATAAAATGAAGTTTAACCCACCTGAAACTTATAAAAAACAATGGTTAAGTGTTTTAGACAAAAATATATGCCAAAATGTGCCACTTACCTGACGTGAATATAAACGTTTTTTCGCAAGGAAATAAATGTTATGGTTTTCTAGCAGTGTCAGTATTTACTATCTCTCACACAATGGGAACAGGGCGCCCCGTAGGAAAATGGCTGCCGTGTCAATCATTGTTCTCCCATAATGCAACTGCTTTCATTTTGTAAACACCGTTTCTGATGGTTGGAGTTTTCCCTGAAAGTAACATTTTCATTGCTTTCTAGTGATTTCTTTATCGATTTGAAGTAATCTAGTAGGAAATAACCTAAGGTGCTAAAACAATTACTTGTGAAAGAAATTATATGGTATTAACCACAGTTATATGTAACTGCTTGAATTTGTCTGCCTTTTCAAAAGCGTTTGCTTTGTCAAAGTGGCAGTCTCCTCTCAGTACAACTGCCTACATTTATTTGTAATCGATTTGAACGGTCATCCAACTCCAACACCAGGGCGTAGCTAATAAGTGAAGTTTTAGCATCTTAAAAATACAATATATTATATACAGCTGTCAGCATTCTACAAAGAAGAGACACTTAATCAGTTATATAATTATTAACCAGATTACCCCAAACACCAGATTTACATGAGTGATAACTCAGTTCTAGAATGTTGTCATTGATGAGAATAAATCAAAAAATCTATTGACATTCAGAATTGACATGAGGCAAATCTTCAGCGCACAGTATTTATTTATTCTGATTGGTACCTGCATTCACATAGTTTTGATTTATAGGATCCTTCGAACTATATGATTGATATGTCAGGTGATAAAATCCCAAATTGCAAATGTCCTCATGAAAATGAGTTTATTAAATATGTCATCAATCAAATCAAACTTGATTTATATAGCACATTTCTTGCAATAAATGCTTTTCAAGGTGTTCAAAGTCATGTATTGAAAGGCATATGGCACATCCTTCCTCTTGGCAGGTCTCTATAGGTGACCAGGGGATTCTCTCTACCACATGTGAATGCCTCCATGGAGCTCAAAAGTGTAACCATGCATCTTATTTTGACGGTTCACAATATTGGCCCTATGAAGCCAGCCATGCGCAATCAGGTGCAGTCAGTGGAGGACCTGTAACCGGCCAAAGACTACAGCCCTCTGTCTTGAGAGTCCACACATGAGGATCTTCAGTGGCTAAGGAACCTTCTCCAGGGCAGGTTCAGTGGAATGGCATGTCTCTTTGAACCTGAGCCAGAAAAACCACTACCCTTTCTGTCATCCCTGTATGTACCTGACATTGTTTAAAAAAAACAAGGGCACATGGGGCATGCAGGCATCCTGGCTGGCATGGCGCTGTCGGTGGAGCAGCAGGAGGCTATGGTAGGCAACAGTTGGACAAAATATTTTTTTATAACTAAACCAAGATAGACCCCAGGCTGTCGTTTCCAATGGGAACAGATGAGTCATAGTGGGCAGAACAAGCAAGGAGGTGGGCAGAGCCAAGCACGAGCTAGCGAGATCCTATTGGTCCGTTCTAGCATATATCTGCATATTTCTGTTAGGGAACGCCTAATATGTTAAATGCGCGTGTGCAAGGCTAAAGTCTACAAAACTTAGTCCATTCTGTACATAATACATTCTAGTTTTGGGAACAGAAAACTGTATTAAAAGATAAAATGTTTAATCGATGACAACATTTGCAGAATGTAGGCCAAAATCCATCTCGTTCCATCTTCTCCCATTGCGCGTCAGTGGGCTTTCTCTCACTACCGTAGAAACGCCAAGCGGATGCTTCATATTTATGCATCCAGTGAAATATCTGTCTCATTGTTCTATCTGTGGTTGGATAGCGCGTTTGTGTTGCCAAACTCTGCGCGAATACACTGTGCCAATTGAATCTCAGTTTAGGTTGTAGCCCAGACAGCAGTACATGACGGGCGTTACGTCTCCAGTTTAGCAACACAAATTACGAAAAAGTCGGCGGTTGTATTCGATTAAAGTTTTTATTAAAAGTATGAATTTCACCACCACGCGGAAGCACCGCGGTTGTACAGTACTAGCATAGGTAATTTTAAAGCGTTTTCAGAATTTTAATTTTTACAAGTATTGAGTGATGGTGACACAGTGTTGTAGCTATGAAATCAACCGTTTTTTAAGCTATCAAAACCAATTCCGCCTCCGTGTCGGTGTAAGAGAACAAAGTTGGGGGTATCTCAGCTAGGCAGGCATAGGCCGCGGCTTGTGTATGAAAATATGGCAGTTTGGTGACAATCTTCAAAACAACCAACACCGCATCACACAATCTGGGAAAGTGGTAAAAGAAAGCAAAATAGTTTTTTTTCTTCATATGGCATAACATTACAGCGAGGCTATAGGCTAATGGTTCCCTCTGAGTGTCATTAAGGCCTATAAAGTTATTTCTGGAACATTTCTGTCGATTTGGGACCCCTTTTGGCTCAAGAGCACGCCAGAAGCAAAAGTTCCATATAGCCTCTTTAATTCATGGGTTATTTTCATTAATTTAAACCTTAATAATATTGTAATCCATGTAGAGAAACATCTCAGTATATCCTACCATGGAATCTTTGAAACCATAATTGGATGCCAATTGATCGTCAACAGGGAATATCAACGATTATTTAAGGTGCAAAATCAAGGGTTTTGTTTAGTCATGATTTGAGAGCTTCATTGAAAAAAAGAGACTAAATATGTAATCTTATCATTTAGAGATTAAGTCATTTATAAAGTGCATAATTTCGCTTACTGTAGCCCTACTTTACAACAGCCTTCCCATTATGATTAGTTTGAATAACAGTGTTACTAAGGAGAATGTCTATTCAAACAACAAAAAACAACCCTTGATTTTGTTGGATGGTTTATTTTTTTATAGTGAGAACTGGGAAGGCATGGATGTGGAAGGGTCAGACTCAGATTCTTGGTGTATGAATCAATGCTAAAAACAACATGAACAAGCAGGTTTTTAAAATTATTTTTAATCCCTCTGTGTCAGTGTGAATTCATTTTTAAAGAAATGTTTAGATGTTAAAATGAGTTTAATTTGGGAATTCAGTTCCCAGTCATTACCCATCAATTTCACCCCTGAATATAGGCTAACTGTGAGTTGGTAGGAGATGGGTTAGTTTCATGAGCTCTGTCTCTAATTGTGTGCTTCTCTGAAGTTCACCATCATGTGAATATTGTTTTGGAGAAAAATGACATCAATGTAGATTGTGAGTGACTAGTGTGTAGGCTACTACTGATGGGTAATACATTATACATATTGAATACATATTTGTCTATCTCTTATATTATAGAAAGAAAGTGTGGCTGCTCTAAAGAGACATGTAGGTGAACAGTGGAGACGGATATGAAGGACTGTGGTCTGTCATGGAACACCATCTCCAGACAGAAGCCTTATGTCCTATATAGGAATTAAGCAAGGAAGTATTCTGTCATCGAATATTAATTCTCATATCCATGGCTTTGAAAACTTTTATTAAATTTGACAACAACAGCAGCATTGTACTCAGTGAATTACATTACATACATTCTGTACGGATCAGGACGTTGCTGTTTTTCATACACCCTGTATGTTGCATACCGTATATGTTTCATATGCATTTCTACTAAATAGGTTGAGTTCACACAGCTTATGTTATAAAGGACATATTTATGTTACCATCAACCTGTTCTGTAAACCAATTTGTCAACACACAGGTTCAATCACACATGCATGCACGCTCACACAAACACAATGACCATGATATAGTATGCTTACTTACTTTATCGTGTTCTTATTATTTTTATATCTTCTGTGTTTTTGTTCTACCTTGTTATTTTTACTATTACATCGTTATTGATTACTGCATTGTTGTGGTTAGAGCTTGCAAGAAAGGCATTTCACTGTATGTGTGCATGTGACATTAAAACTTAAAACACACACACACATTCGTGCACTATTATTCTGCAACAGGAAATAAAATGTGTGTGAAATACAATAATAAGACTTGTAGGAATGAGGCCTACAGCAGCCTGGGCATTTCCCAACCGTGCCTCCCTGCTCATGGAGCTAGCGCACTGGGGGAGGGCGCCCAAGCAAGCATCTTGGTCCAGATCAAAGACCTTCTCTATCAGCAGAAGAACAAGGGCATCCAGAGGAAGGAGCGCATGGCAGCGCCCACCGCCATGCCCGCCAGTAGCCCCAGTGCTACCTGCTCTCCTATGCCGTCGTATGGGTCTCTCTGGATCAGAATGTGGTGGGTACCTGAGAGGGAAAGGGAGAGGGAGGGAGAGACAGGCTGCTGAGTATAAGATGTACTACAGTATTTACAGGAGCATAAGTGAATATACGAGTGTTTTATTAGACTTTTCTGATTTGATGTAACCAGGATAGTTATGTCAACAACTGATTTTAGGGAGTTTTGGAAAGGAGTGCTAGAGTCACCCTGTTGACTTGCTGAAATCAGAGTCGTATTCACTACGCACCTAACAGTAGAAATTGGACTTAAACAAGGAGGGATTACCTGAACTTGTCCAATAAGTAACGCTTGTTTTCATTTTTCGTTGCAAAACATTTTGCCACAATGTGCAATAATGAATACGACTCAGCTTGGATGTTGTGTTGTCTTTACCTGATCCAGGGGTGAGGTAGATGGTGTTGCCGTCCATTGGGACGGACTGGTACGAGTCGTCATATGGGTCATATGGGAACTAAGTGGGAAAGACAAGACTATAAGATAAGAATGTCCTCTAAGAATCTGAGTTTGGGAAACCCTGGTTTACCGGTTTACTTACTGGGTTTCGTCTCGCCTCTAGAATTGTCAACTTCCATGCTCTGCAAAAACAGAATGGCAAAAAGAGAAAGAGAGGAAGTGTATTGAGAGAGAGTGTGTGCAATGTAAGAGTGTGTGTGTGTGAGAGAGAAATAATATAGACTCACAGTGCCTCGTCCTCACTGTTTGCACATAGGATCACAGTGGAGCCATCTCTAAGCTGCACCACCACCATGTTCTCACTTGGCTGGTTCTCTGGAGGAGAGATACCTGTACAACAACATAGACAGCTAGGGTTGCACACACAAGTCCACAGCAAAGGCCTAAATCTTTTGGAGGTCAATACAGATATTTGGACTCCTCAGTCCACTTTATTTCTGTAATAAAGCATACAGCATGTCTCATGGGGCTCTGGTTAAACGTAGTGCACTATAGGCCTAGGGGAATAGATTGCCATTTCGGAAGCATCCATTGCCATGTGGAACATCCCCATCTTTCCAGAAACTCCCTCCTCACCTGCACTCTCCAGGCCAGACTTGACGCTCACACAGCTGGTCTTGAGACCCACTCGGTGCTCAAATTCTCGCCTGCTGTCCGTCTTGTAGAAGACCAGGCTCCCATCAATCCACAGGTCACACCAATTCAGCTTCCACCGCTTTAAGATGGATGCTGACGGAAGAAAGGAGGCAGGAAGAGCGTGGGGGGAGATGGAGGGTGAAGTGGAGTAGATTTCGGGTTAGGTTAAGATGTCCACTTTCCTAACGGTCAGTTTGGACTTTTTGTATACTTTTATTTATCCACAATAACTGAAATGCGCTGCCAGCCATATATGATTCTGTCGCAGTTCAGCATATAATAATAGTAGTAATAACAATAATCAATTACATTTATATAGCAATTTTTATTACAAGAAGAATCTCAAAGACAAATTCTAGTCAGTGGGTCTATAATGGGTAAACCTACAGCCATTTTGAGTGTTTTGTATTTATATTGTCAAAGCTGTAAATCTGTATATGTTTTTCCCCAGCAGGTGAATCCCCAGTAGTTGGCTTGTGGCCTTTCTGATTGAGTCACTGATTTGTTAACACAGACAGGAAGCTAATTAGATTATGGCCAGGCTGGACAAACAGAGTAAGGGTTGGAATTTCATAACAGTTGTAACATTCACCTTCTAGAACGATTCTGATCTTAGTTAAAAATCCAATAGTTTTCACAAGCAACCACAACTCAATAAATAGGGCAAAGATGCCCTTTAGTGCAATGGCTTCATCAAAACAATCTAAATGGTAGGTACTGTAGGTTAATCTGTTAGCGATCTTGATGACATCAACAGAGTCCTCCATTTTGTTTTCAGTGGAGTCAGTTTTAAGAACATGGGAGAACTGTTTTTGGAGAGAGTGGCATGGACTGGGGACTTGAGCAAAGATTGCTACAGAACTCACACACCACTTAAGGCCAGGCATAATCATATCTCAATACATTTTTACCAGTTGAATTTAGACATAAATATAATACTTTAAAAAACTAAAAAACAATCTGAAATATTGTATTAAAATATGCTAAATTGTTTGTGACATTCTCTATTACATGGGCTTTTAAATTATGTTTAATACAATGTAGTGAGCTTTGAAATGATGGATGTATGGCCATTTTAAAGTGGTTCAATTCATGACATTTTGATGATAGTATGATAAAATAAAGAAAATCAACATTTTCATTAAGATTTGAGCATGTTTATGTTTAGTTTTTGAAAATATTAATATTAACGGACCAAAATGCAAACAAATCTCAAAATTGATAGGTAGATGCAAACATGTCATTTCAGCCTGTGGTGCCTGGCCTTAACCTGTGTTTCAAAGTGTTCTATACAGTGATGATATTTCTCTCATACTAGTGCCCCACACAACTTCTTATGCTATGTTTAGCTGTTGAAGTCTACACTTGGTAAAGATAGTACCTGCAATGGCTAAGGCTTTATCTGAGACCAAAACAGGTAGACACGAGGTTAGACTACAACATGGCATTATTTGAGAAACATTGAATCTATAGTACTCACTCTGTCTCCAGAGCCAGCCTGCCTTCAGCAGAGCTATGTGTATGGTCGGAGATCTGTCCATGTTACAATTCCTCACCCCAAATAATCCAGAGAGGAAACCCAAAAGCGTGTTTGTGCCAGGGGTGTATGTTTTATGTTTTTCAAGTGTTTGTTCTTGTTTGAGGAGTCGTCTGCAGAGAGACAGAGAGATGCCTTTACGGTGCCTTTATTTTTATTCTGGCCCACACTTCTAATCTGAGAGCGAGAGGCGGAGAATAGGGCTGAATAGATAGATAATTTGGGATTAGTGGGCCTGGATTGGCCACACCTTCTCTCCTGATTCGTCTTCTGCTTCCCTCTCTGGCTGGAATGTTTTCACTTCCTGTCTCCAACTCCTCTTATTCCTCCACTATTTAGTAAATTGTCTCTGCTTTGCACGTGTTGTCACCTGTCTTTAAGAATTGGGCTTCTTGCACTACTGCATGTGTTGATAGCACGTAGTGAAAGAGGCATAACACACTCAAACACCGTAATCCCTGAATTAAAATAACATCATGATAATTAGCTAACTGTTATAGTTTTCTTTGGGCAACTCAGGAGAACCTTCCTGTCAGGGACAGACTGATACCAGAAATCGGTTGGGGCATTTCTAACACACTGCCACATTTTTTTCCTTTAGACACCCATTATTATCCAAATAATGGTAATTCTAGGTCAACATTTTTTTTACCAATCCACTGGGCTAAAGATGGACCATCCCATCTGCCATTTGCCCAAAATGCCATATGGCCTGTCCGTTTCTGATTCCTGTTTTAACTCAGGTGCACCCTTGACCTGAGCATACTGTTACTGTTGTAACATCATTATGAAAGTTGCCCAAGCACTTTTATAAGCACAAATGTGGGTCTGCTGAGAAATAAGTCAATTATTTGAAGTGAACCCAGCAGAAATGTCAAGGTGTATTAGATTGATTCACTAAGGAATCACCCTGGCTCTATTTTAAGCCTTACTAGAAGACTCTGTTCCCTCCAAGTGAGCGAATCCCATGGAGGTATAATGATGACCTCATTTCTGGTGCCTGTATCATGGTCACTGCCTCAGGTCAGTGTATTAAATAGAGAGTTTGAGATGGTTAGAATGATCTGGATATAGCCAGTGAGGATATAATTGTCAGAGGTCAGAGAAACAATATCAGTAACTGTATTTATAGAAGTATATCTATATACCCATTAGCTGTTTATAGATTCATTATTACTAATCACACTGTAATATTTTACAATTAATGCATCTATAATGTGGTCCATCCCTGCCATGGTGGACCCAAGATTCGAACCCACGCCACAACACCACAACACCACAACGTCCTCCAGAAGGACCAGTGATACCACTGACCCAGAAAAGCCAATGCAGTGCTGAGTCTGTGTCTAACAATAGCCCTATTTCAGGTTTCAGGAAGACAGTAGCGATGCTTACTTAGCCACAGGGTTCTTATTATACATTGACTCTTAGGGAGCCTAAAATGTCATGGGGGTGCCTGATGTTGATATCTTTGGCAATTGTGGGGTTGGGCCTCACATTGATATTTACATTTGTTTTTTTTTTTTTTGGGGGGGGGGGGCTTCTGATCTGTTATGGAGGGTCCAGGGGCGTCTGAATTGACTGTAATTTAAATGGAATTGACCCCAACCCTGCTTGGTGATGATCCGTTTCTATTTTCACCATGTGTGCGTCATGAAGCGTATCCTAGTGGGGAAAAACTGCCAGCCAGATGTTCTGATGACATACTGCTGCCTGGGACTGAATGTTGGCCATTGTATTGTGACTGTGGGAACGCTGGATTCCTCTCAGGGTTTGACCTTCAACATAAGGGACTCTATTTATACTCTCTGAACTCTTACACTCCGTTGCCACTAGATGGCCCTATTCCTACCCCTATCAGTACCACACGCTGTGTATTTCTATTGGAGATCATGGTCAGAAAAGTCAGCAGTGACCCACTGCGTTCTATGACATCACATGACAGTCCCTCAACATTCACCATAGCCCAGCAAACCTGAGGACCTCTGAAATCTGAACTTGTAGCCATTCTGAAATACACACATTTCTCTACTAGTGTGCTCTGTAGGATACTGGGACTAGTACTCAATCGGAGGTCAATGGTACTTGGTGGTGACTGACACAGTAGCGCAATGTTTAGAGTGTAAGTGTTTTTAGACTTACTCCACCTTTCCAGAAGAACAGACCTTCTTTAACCCTATCCACTGGCCTGCCCTGCCTGATATCACACTGACTGTTTGAAAAGCTTGGTGGTAGCACTTATTTTGAGTCCTAAGGGGCTACATAACATATATCATATGTTAATAACATTCATGACATCTAGTGTCTCAACAGTTATCTCAACAATCATGATGACGCAAACCAATGTGTGGTTCAGCTAAATTGCTTGGTAAAACACCAGCCAACTTGCAAAATAACTAGATGTGACATTATGCCACATCAGCTCTCATCTGTAAGGACATTATTATGACAGCAAGCAATTATTTGGCTTCTAGGAAAGCGTGCTCAAGTAAAGTAATTCTGTGAACAGCACAGGCCTATCCCTTTACTTATGGTGATACAAGTGGAATTAGACTGCAGGGTCTGCAAATGTCATTAATTTCAGAAGACTGTGGTCTCCACTTACCTGCTGCTAGCTCACCTCACATCACTACCTTACACCAAACCAGCTAAGATAAATCAAAGTTATCCGATTCAGTGCAAACATGCACATCATCAGGCCCAGTAATAGTATATTTCCATAATCTGTAATATGTTGTGAAAGCCTAACAGAGAGTTATAACATGTTATAATATTGTATTAGTATTTCTGTTTGAATATGTTTGTGCTTTGTTGGCACTCAGCATTTGGTTGGCCCTAAGATAATATTTTTTATTTCACCTTTATTTAACCAGGTAAGCCAGTCAGTGGCAGGGTAGCCTAGTGGTTAGAGCATTGGACTAGTAACTGGAAGTTGCAAGTTCAAACCCCCGAGCTGACAAGGTACAAATCTGTCGTTATGCCCCTGAACAGGCAGTTAACCCACTGTTCCTAGGCCGTCATTGAAAATAAGAATTTGTTCTTAACTGACTTGCCTAGTTAAATAAAGGTCAAATAAAAAAATAAAAATAACTGCAACCTGGCCAAGATAAAGCAAAGTAGTGTGACAAAAACAACAACACAGAGTTACACATAAACAATAACACAATAGAAAATAAAAGTACAGTGTGTGCAAATGTAGAAGAGTAGAGAGGTAAGGCAATAAATAGACCATAGAGGCAAAATAATTACAATTTAGCATTAACACTGGAGTGATAGATGTGCAGATGATGATGAACAAGTAGAGATACTGTTGTGCAAAAGAGCAAGAGGCTAAATAACAATATGGGGATGAGGTAGTTGGGTGGGCTGTGTACAGGTACAGTGATCGGTAAGCTGCTCTGACAGCTGGTGCTTAAAGTTAGAGAGGGAAATATTAGACTCCAGCTTCAATGATTTTTGCAATTCGTTCCAGTCATTGGCAGCAGAGAATTGGAAGGAAAGGCGGCCAAAGGAAGTGTTGGCTTTGGGGATGACCAGTGAAATATACCTGCTGGAGCGCGTGCTACAGGTGGGTGTTGCTATGGTGACCAGTAAGTTGAGATAAGGCGGGGCTTTGCTGAGCAAAGACTTATAGATGACCTGAAGCCAGTGGGTTTGGCGACAAATATGTAGTGAGTGCCAGCCAACGAGAACATACAGGTCGCAGTGGTTGGTAATATATTGGGCTTTGGTTACAAGACGGATGGCACTGTGATAGACTACATCCAGTTTGCTGAGTAGAGTGATGGAGGCTATTTTGTAAATGGCAAGGATCGGTAGGATAGTGAGTTTTATGAGGGTATGTTTGGCAGCATGAGAGAAGGAGGCTTTGTTGTGAAATAGGAAGCCAATTCTAGATTTAATTTTGGATTGGAGATTCTTTGTTTGGAGTGTTTTTCTTCAGGACAATTGAGTACAGACTTAACTGAAAGAACAAAGACGGAATGCAATATGACATTTTATTAAATAGTTTGGGGAATGGTCAGATGATGTGACAGAGGGTCTGCTGTCCTTTGGGAAAAGGAATTCCAATGACCGGCCTTAAGGGTATTGTAGTTAGTGGTGGTGGGGAGGTGGATGGTTGTTGAAAACTGTTGCTGAAAAAGAGCAACTGAGAGAACATGGAAGAGTTGACATAAATACATCCCACGATTTACTGCCATTGGTTGAGAGCGAGGAAAGTGATAGTTGCAAGCGTGAGCCCATAGGTTAAACAGCAAGTGTGAGGAATGTGCATTATTATGCCATGCTTATAGGCTATAAGGTACATAGATGTACAACATTACTCACTTGGCTTATAGGAAAGAGGAGAAGAAACAAGACGCCATGCTGATCATATTTTTGTATTCATTCCCACTAAGCACGAAGAATAGGAAACAAAGTGAATGATGGTATGCTTACTGGATGAAGTTAAACGAGTATTCAGGTTAGCCTTCCTGATTGAACTTTTGTAAAATACATTTACCTCTGACTCTTGCCCCTAAATTCTGTTGCATATTTTGTCCCTTTAAAACCTATTGATAACTTTTTGGGGCTGCGGTCAGGTTTTTGGAGCAACATGGTTAAGGCTATCATTGGAATCTTTATTTAGTTGAGATAAGCAAGTACTGTAGCAGAATTTTGTTTAATATTGACTTGCAATGTTAATCTGATTCTATACAACTCCGTCAAACTATCATCTAAAACAAGTTGCTGCTATTTAGTGGCGATTTTAGCATGTAAATCTTGGTGGGGCAACAACAAAAAAACAAGTGGGAATCATGCCTGTGAAGCCACTACACAACACTAAACAATACATTAATTACACTATAACAGTGACAAACTGTGCCCACAAACTGTTAGGGCCTACATAAAGCTCTCTCAACAGTGTCTAGCAGCGAAACAGTTAATTCAGCCTCATTTACTGCCTTTAAAAAAAACATTGCTGATATGGCTGATTTGCTTAAACAAATGTGGTTTCCAATGACAATTGAGATGTACAAACTTTGGAGATGGGGGGACAACAAGCAGTAATTTTGATTAAGACATTAATGGGCGAGCTAGAATGGAAATAGTCCATATAACTATTTGTTTGCACTTTCGAAATGTACAGCGACTGAATTCAGTTCATGGGCTATTCTTACAGTATTCTCCCTGTACACCAAGTCAGAACCATAGGATAAATAAAGGGGGATTATAATTTGTATTTAACCTTTATTTAACTAGGCAAGTCAGTTAAGAACAAATTGTTATTTACAAACCCAGATAACGCTGGGCCAATTGTGTGCCACCCTATAAGACTCCCAATCACAGTGGGATGTGATACAGCGTGGATTGGAACCAGGGACTGTAGTGAAGCATCTTGCACTGAGATGCAGTGCCTTAGACCACTGCGCCATTCGGGAGCCCGAAGATCAATGATGTATGATAGTTTGACTAAGCAGACAATGAAAGCTCTTACAATATTCTATGATTACATTTCTCTAAAATCAAATAAAATGTATTTATATAGCCCTTCGTACATCAGCTGATATCTCAAAGTGCTGTACAGAAACCCAGTCTAAAATCCCAAACAGCAAGCAATGCAGGTGTAGAAGCACGGTGGCTATGAAAAACTCCCTAGAAAGGCCAAAACCTAGGATGAAACCTAGAGAGGAACCAGGCTATGTGGGGTGGCCAGTCCTCTTCTGGCTGTGCCGGGTAGAGAATATAACAGAACATGGCCAAGATGTTCAAATGTTCATAAATGACCAGCAAGGTCAAATAATAATAACCACAGGCAGAACAGTTGAAACTGGAGCAGCAGCACGGCCAGGTGGACTGGGGACAGCAAGGAGTCATCATGCCAGGTAGTCCTGAGGCATGGTCCTAGGGCTCAGGTCCTCGGAGAGAGAGAAAGAAAGAGAGAAAGAGAGAATTAGAGAGAACATACTTAAATTCACACAGGACACCGGATAGGACAGGAGAACAAACTGACCCTAGCCCCCCAACACATAAACTACTGCAGCATAAATACTGGAGGCTGAGACAGGAGGGGTCAGGAGACACTGTGGCCCCATCCAATGACACCCCCGGACAGGGACAAACAGGAAGGATATAACCCCACCCACTTTGCCAAAGCACAGCCCCCACACCACTAAAGGGATATCTTCAACCACCAACTTACCATCCTGAGACAAGACTGAGTATAGCCCACAAACATCTCCGCCACGGCACAGCCCAAGGGGGGGAGGGGGCGCCAACCCAGACAGGAAGATCACATCAGTGACTCAACCCACTCAAGTGACGCACCCCTCCTAGGGACGGCATGAAATAGCACCAGTAAGCCAGTGACTCCGCCCCTGTAATACGGTTAGAGGCAGAGAATCCCAGTGGAAAGAGGGGAACCGGCCAGGCAGAGACAGCAAGGGCGGTTCGTTGCTCCAGAGCCTTTCCGTTCACCTTCACACTCCTGGGCCAGACTACACTCAATCATATGACCCACTGAAGAGATGAGTCTTCAGTAAAGAGTTAAAGGTTGAGACCGAGTTTGCGTCTCTCACATGGGTAGGCAGACCATTCCATAAAAATGGAGCTCTATAGGAGAAAGCCCTGCCTCCAGCTGTTTGCTTAGAAATTCTAGGGACAATTAGGAGGCCTGCATCTTGTGACCATAGCGTACATGTAGGTATGTACGGCAGGACCAAATCAGAGAGATAGGTAGGAGCAAGCCCGTGTAATGCTTGTAGGTTAGCAGTAAAACCTTGAAATCAGCCCTTGCCTTGACAGGAAGCCAGTGTAGGGAAGCTAGCACTGGAGTAATATGATCAAATCTTTTGGATCTTGTCAGGATTCTAGCAGCCGTATTTAGCACTATTTGAAGTTTATTTAGTCCTTTATCCGGGTAGCCGGAAAGTAGAGCATTGCAGTAGTCTAACCTAGAAGTAACAAAAGCATGGATTAATTTTTCTGCATCATTTTTGGACAGAAAGTTTCTGATTTTTGCAATGTTACGTAGATGGAAAAAAGCTGTCCTTGAAACAGTCTTGATATGTTCGTCAAAAGAGAGATCAGGGTCCAGAGTAACGCCGAGGTCCTTCACAGTTTTATTTGAGATGACTGTACAACCATTAAGATTAATTGTCAGATTCAACAGAAGATCTCTTTGTTTCTTGGGACCTAGAACAAGCATCTCTGTTTTGTCCGAGTTTAAAAGTAGAAAGTTTGCAGCCATCCACTTCTTTATATCTGAACCACAGGCTTCTAGCAAGGGAAATTTTGGGGCTTCAACATGTTTCATTGAAATGTACAGCTGTGTCATCCGCATAGCAGTGAAAGTTAACATTATGTTATCGAATGACATCCCCAAGAGGTAAAATATATAGTGAAAACAATAGTGGTCCTAAAACGGAACCTTGAGGAACACCGAAATTTACAGTTGATTTGTCAGAGGACAAACCATTCACGGAGACAAACTGATATCTTTCCGACAGATAAGATCTAAACCAGGCCAGAACTTGTCCCTGTGGCCTATAAAACAGGTTATAGGCTACATGTGCATGACCAAGTCTGAACAGTAGGCAAAATTAAGAGGGGTAAATAGACCAAATTATTAGGGTGAGGCACATGGGCTACTAACATCTTACTACACAGCATACACATATTACTTTCTTAGCTACAGTATACATATCTCCAAGTCAAGTTTTCGCAGTTCTGAGTTAACAGTTGTTTTGAGCGCGACACAAAGCATGCTTCATTGACAGCATGGCCAATGTTGAATGTTTATAATTTTAAACTTGGAAAAGAGCCCCTTAATCCCAGATTTGGGACCACACAGCCGCTCCACTGAACAGCAGGCTAGTTATTGCTTTGCAATGCATGCAGTTAACGTTAGCCACTGTGACTGATTCCTTCTAAACCACTCATTGTTGATTTTGAGATTTCCAACTTGTTGTGTAATGTTTATGTCCAATGGTCGATGAGCACCGATATGTTTTATAATTTATCTTCATTATTTCTCTTCATATGATAAGGATTAAAAAGGATTTGCCAGTAGATTGTCGACTTGAATATTGATGACTGCTAGTGAAGATTTTGAAAGTATGATGTTGACATGATCAGTCCAACCAAAGCTACTGTACATATAACGTGATTTGACATAATTTTATCTGTGGCTAATGACCTTGAGCCTTCTTGGATGCAAACTTCTAATATAACTCTATGGCAGCAACCAAGTGGCTAGAATTTTCTATCTCTACCCTTACACTTGGTGGTGACGTAGTGTCCCCATGAGTGACAGAATACTGAGCCAATCACGGCGCAACACGCTGGCTTGCCTCACCACCACAGAAAGCACTGAGCTAGGCTGAAACACCTGCATTTTGGAGCTGCCAAGAAAACAAAAAAGAGATTGTTTGTATGCGGCTTTATCAACTCAATTATATACTATACCGTTCAAAAGTTTGGGGTGCCTTAGAATTGTCCTTGTTTTTGAAAGAAAAGCTATTTTTTCGAGGGTACTATTTAATGAAGCTGCCAGTTGAGGACTTGTGCGGCGTCTGTTTCTCAAACTAGACACTCTAATGTACTTGTCCTCTTGCTCAGTTGTGTATCGGGGCCTCCTACTCCTCTTTCTATTCTGGTTAGAGACAGTTTGCTGTTCTGTTCGCTGAGTAGTACACAAGAGTTGTATGAGATCTTCAGTTTTTTGGCAATTTCTCAGATTGAATAGCCTTCATTTCTCAGAACAAGAAAAGACTGACGAGATTCAGAAGAAAGTTATTTGTTTCTGGCCATTTTGAGCCTGTAATCAAACCCACAAATGCTGATGCTCCAGATACTCAACTAGTTTAAAGAAGGACAGTTTTATTTCTTCTTCAATCAGTACAACAGTTTTCAGCTGTGCTAACATAATTACAAAAGGGTTTTCTAATGATCAATTAGCCTTTTTAAAACAATAAACTTGGATTAGCTAACAACGTGCCAATGGAACACAGGAGTAATGGTTGCTGATAATGGGCCTCTGTACACCTTTGTAGATATTCCATAAAAATCAGCATTTTAATGGACCAAAATTGTGCTTTCTTTCAAAAACATGGACATTTCTACAGGACCCTGAACTTTTGAAAGGTAGTGTATATATCTTTTTTAACATTGTTTGCAAACTGATGTGACATGTATTAATGCCAAAATAACATGCAAAACAGGCATGCCCCCCCCCAAAAAAAAACAATATTTTTTGTTGCTAAAAAAGCCCCATCTTTCTTGAATGACAGATAATGCTGCTATTATATACATACATCATGATTGACATGGCAATAGCAAAAACACAACAGAAATAAGAAGGCAAGGATGCCTAGTACGTTTTACAAAGCAAAAATATTCCATTCTATTCTGTCATTTGCCATAAATCTCCCATTTGATTTTCATTTTTTCTTATATGAAAACCTCCCTGCTGTCATGATAATTCTATAAGGGATTCAAGGTCCTCTGTAAAAATGTATATTTTCCACTACTGCACACACATTTAAATACGACCAATATACAGAGATGTGAGAACACATAAATCAGAAAGTTTAATCAAGGATCATGTCATCATTTTTCTTAATAAATGTAGCCTATATTTCCAACTCCAGTGCACTTGATGATAGATGGATCGATGTGTGAGGTCGTGAGACTTCTGAATTGGTCCCTGTTTGACAGTCACGCAGGAGAAAAAGGTCCTCCCCTTGTGTTTGCAAGGTTTTACTGCCCCCCTCCGTTACCCCTCGTTCACTCTCGATATTCCCATCCCCCCACTTTGTGTGGATGTCGATGTTACCAACGCCGCTTATGAGAAACCACCGAAGCAAACCTTGGAGAAAACCGCCAGCATTGAACAAGGGAAATCAGTGACTCCGGACTCAGCATATAATTAAAGACGAGGTGCTCCACGATAATAAATTCCCTTGGACGTTTGGTGAGTCTGATAACGTGTTCATAGTCTTGGAGACAGACGTGTCCTGCCTGATAATGTAAATATATATATATTTGCTATGCATACATAAAAAAATGTAATGGACATGAATGTTGTAAAATGTTACAAATGGGTAAGACTAGGCTACACGTTCCAAGCCATAGGTCGCTGTGGTCCATTGGCAAATAAAACCAGACATAAGTGTGTAACAATGTAATCGCTGGAGCAACGGCCTTGGATCTCAAGGATGCATTATAAAATGTGACATGGGCTGAGAGCGAGTGTACAGGAAACGCAGCCGACCCCTTGTCCTGGCTATACATTTTTTTCTACTCATGTAGCAGCAGATCAGATTTTGGTAAAGATATGTGCGGCTCAAAATGGTGTCGGGAGTTTGACTGTGTGACCATTTTAAAAGGCCAAGTGAATTTCTGAGCGCAGCAATTATTTCAGGAGTCCACACGATAGAGAGGGCACATAGGGAAAACTATACATTTTTACTTTTTCATATCAGCTGGACGCAAGTATTTTTTCAGTGTGATATAGAACAAGACCTGACAGTATTGCATGCGTACAATAGCTGCTGGGAAATGTTTTTGTTATGACTCACAATTGGCGGTGGTTATGATGCGTTTGGGAAGTAGGCTGATACGATGGCAAAATAGCCAGAAGCTATGAAGTTACAATAGGAGGTGGACTAATTGCGCAAGGTAACAAATATGGTCACATCTAAGCTGTTTAATAATATAAGCATGCACAATACAAATTATACTGTAAACACTACAATATAACAAATAATAAGAATGCTTCATTATGAAAATATTGTACATGTTTTTCATTTAATTTTGAAGGAACCGATCACTAGCCAATCGCCTATTGCATGTCCAAACATTTTACATCTTGGAAAATGTAGTTGACAATTGCTGCTGCTTTAGAAAGTATGGACGTTCAATAGGCAAAACGTTGTGGAACCTTGCAGATAGAAATGTCATGAATATATAAAGCTGACATGATTCCAGGTAAACACTGGACTGTGATGTCGGGGCGCCGAATCTGCTGCTCACCATCTGTGTGAGTGTGAGTGCCGCTATGTGCTCTGCTGGGCTCCAGGGGGCAGTGAGACAAAACACAGCCCAGAAGATGTGGAGGCGCTCCATTATCTGTGGAGATGCACTTGTTCCAGTGTTAATGTTTTAATGTGTCTAAATGGCTAATTTCTTTGTTATTGATACATTGTTTCTCATGGGGCGGCAGGTAGCCTAGTGGTTAGAGCGTTGGGCCAGTAACAGAAATGTTACTAGATCGAATCCCCAAGCTGACAAGGTAAAAAAATGTCTTCTTGCCCCCACTGTTCCTAGGTCGTCATTGTAAATAATAATTTGTTCTTAACTGACTTGCTTAGTTAAATGATTTAATGATTAGCTAGGCCGTGTTTAAACTCAGAATGTGGTTTCTTTATCGGATGTTGTTTCTTTATTCTTTATCACCAGTGGTGGTCAGTGCAGTTTAACATCAATAGGTTTAGGCTACTACATGATACAAAAATGTTCCCTATACCCATCATGAGGTTGCTACAACCTAGCCTATGAATTCAACGTAAGTGCACACAGGTCGAGAATAATTTTAGGTCACAGACAGTGACATTTCGACAGACAGTGACACATTCAATATCGCCTTGCACACTCCTGCCTGCATCTAGCTGACCTAGGGTGTAATCATTAGTCCAACAGTTGCAAACAACTGTTTCTTTTCGACAAATTCAGATATGTTTATCCCCGTTTCGTTCAGCTTGCTTCCGTTTAAGAAACGTTTTTCAACAGAATCGGCAGAATGAATGCACCTCTGATGACACGCAAACAGTTAAATTTCATAGCCACATACAAACAGCTTGTTGTATTCCTTCTCGCATCTACGCACCCTCTTCTCACCTTTCCCTTTGTTTGTGGACATCAATGTACAACACCAGCTGTCTGTGACCAGGCAGAAAAACCTTTCCAAGCCAAACCTTCATATCATCCCCACAGCTAGCTCACCATATCAGCGAAAGTAAAGTCAACGTCACCTGCTACAATCATGCAGTACAGTGTAGTAAGCAGTTTAGCAGTTACACCGACAGTTCCCAGTGGCAATAAATTAGTAAAACCAAAAGCTTACCTTGACTCGGAAGAGTTCCAGTGTTGGATAGTCATAGCCAGCTAGCTAATATAGCATCCTTCTGTTTACATTTAACATTTACATTTAAGTCATTTAGCAGACGCTCTTATCCAGAGCGACTTACAAATTGGTGCATTCACCTTATGACATCCAGTGGACCAGTCACTTTACAATAGTGCATCTAAATCTTAAAGGGGGGGGGGGGTGAGAGGGATTACTTATCCTATCCTAGGTATTCCTTAAAGAGGTGGGGTTTCAGCTGTCTCCGGAAGGTGGTGATTGACTCCGATGTCCTGGCGTCGTGAGGGAGTTTGTTCCACCATTGGGGGGGCCAGAGCAGCGAACAGTTTTGACTGGGCTGAGCGGGAGCTGTACTTCCTCAGTGGTAGGGAGGCGAGCAGGCCAGAGGTGGATGAACGCAGTGCCCTTGTTTGGGTGTAGGGCCTGATCAGAGCCTGGAGGTACTGAGGTGCCATTCCCCTCACAGCTCCGTAGGCAAGCACCATGGTCTTGTAGCGGATGCGAGCTTCAACTGGAATCCAGTGGAGAGAACGGAGGAGCGGGGTGACGTGAGAGAACTTGGGAAGGTTGAACACCAGACGGGCTGCGGCGTTCTGGATGAGTTGAAGGGGTTTAATGGCACAGGCAGGGAGCCCAGCCAACAGCGAGTTGCAGTAATCCAGACGGGAGATGACAAGTGCCTGGATTAGGACCTGCGCCGCTTCCTGTGTGAGGCAGGGTCGTACTCTGCGGATGTTGTAGAGCATGAACCTACAGGAACGGGCCACCGCCTTGATGTTGGTTGAGAACGACAGGGTGATGTCCAGGATCACGCCAAGGTTCTTAGCACTCTGGGAGGAGGACACAATGGAGTTGTCAACCGTGATGGCGAGATCATGGAACGGGCAGTCCTTCCCCGGGAGGAAGAGCAGCTCCGTCTTGCCGAGGTTCAGCTTGAGGTGGTGATCCGTCATCCACACTGATATGTCTGCCAGACATGCAGAGATGCGATTCGCCACCTGGTCATCAGAAGGGGGAAAGGAGAAGATTAGTTGTGTGTCGTCTGCATAGCAATGATAGGAGAGACCATGTGAGGTTATGACAGAGCCAAGTGACTTGGTGTATAGCGAGAATAGGAGAGGGCCTAGAACAGAGCCCTGGGGGACACCAGTGGTGAGAGCGCGTGGTGAGGAGACAGATTCTCGCCACGCCACCTGGTAGGAGCGACCTGTCAGGTAGGACGCTATCCAAGCGTGGGCCGCGCCGGAGATGCCCAACTCGGAGAGGGTGGAGAGGAGGATCTGATGGTTCACAGTATCGAAGGCAGCCGATAGATCTAGAAGGATGAGAGCAGAGGAGAGAGAGTTAGCTTTAGCAGTGCGGAGCGCCTCCGTGATACAGAGGAGAGCAGTCTCAGTTGAATGACTAGTCTTGAAACCTGACTGATTTGGATCAAGAAGGTCATTCAGAGAGAGATAGCGGGAGAGCTGGCCAAGGACGGCACGTTCAAGAGTTTTGGAGAGAAAAGAAAGAAGGGATACTGGTCTGTAATTGTTGACATCGGAGGGATCGAGTGTAGGTTTTTTCAGAAGGGGTGCAACTCTCGCTCTCTTGAAGACGGAAGGGACGTAGCCAGCGGTCAGGGATGAGTTGATGAGCGAGGTGAGGTAAGGGAGAAGGTCTCCGGAAATGGTCTGGAGAAGAGAGGAGGGGATAGGGTCAAGCGGGCAGGTTGTTGGGCGGCCGGCCGTCACAAGACGCGAGATTTCATCTGGAGAGAGAGGGGAGAAAGAGGTCAGAGCACAGGGTAGGGCAGTGTGAGCAGAACCAGCGGTGTCGTTTGACTTAGCAAACGAGGATCGGATGTCGTCAACCTTCTTTTCAAAATGGTTGACGAAGTCATCTGCTGAGAGGGAGGAAGGGGGGAGGAGGATTCAGGAGGGAGGAGAAGGTGGCAAAGAGCTTCCTAGGGTTAGAGGCAGATGCTTGGAATTTAGCGTGGTAGAAAGTGGCTTTAGCAGCAGAGACAGAGGAGGAAAATGTAGAGAGGAGGGAGTGAAAGGATGCCAGGTCCGCAGGGAGGCGAGTTTTCCTCCATTTCCGCTCGGCTGCCCGGAGCCCTGTTCTGTGAGCTCGCAATGAGTCATCGGGAGGGGAGGACCGAGCCGGCCTGGAGGATAGGGGACATAGAGAGTCAAAGGATGCATAGAGGGAGGAGAGGAGGGTTGAGGAGGCAGAATCAGGAGATAGGTTGGAGAAGGTTTGAGCGGAGGGAAGAGATGATAGGATGGAAGAGGAGAGAGTAGCGGGGGAGAGAGAGCGAAGGTTGGGACGGCGCGATACCATCCGAGTAGGGGCAGTGTGGGAGGTGTTGGATGAGAGCGAGAGGGAAAAGGATACAAGGTAGTGCAATGAGGTTAGTGGAAGAACAGCATCTAGTAAAGATGAGGTCGAGCGTATTGCCTGCCTTGTGAGTAGGGGGGGGGAAGGTGAGAGGGTGAGGTCAAAAGAGGAGAGGAGTGGAAAGAAGGAGGCAGAGAGGAATGAGTCAAAGGTAGACGTGGGGAGGTTAAAGTCGCCCAGAACTAAGAGAGGTGAGCCGTCCTCAGGAAAGGAGCTTATCAAGGCATCAAGCTCATTGATGAACTCTCCGAGGGAACCTGGAGGGCGATAAATGATAAGGATGTTAAGCTTGAAAGGGCTGGTAACTGTGACAGCATGGAATTCAAAGGAGGCGATAGACAGATGGGTAAGGGGAGAAAGAGAGAATGACCACTTGGGAGAGATGAGGATCCCGGTGCCACCACCCCGCTGACCAGAAGCTCTCGGGGTGTGCGAGAACACGTGGGCGGACGAAGAGAGAGCAGTAGGAGTAGCAGTGTTGTCTGTGGTGATCCATGTTTCCGTCAGTGCCAAGAAGTCAAGGGACTGGAGGGAGGCATAGGCTGAGATGAACTCTGCCTTGTTGACCGCAGATTGGCAGTTCCAGAGGCTATCGGAGACCTGGAACTCCACGTGGGTCGTGCGCGCTGGGACCACCAGATTAGGGTGGCCGCGGCCACGCGGTGTGGAGCGTTTGTATGGTCTGTGCAGAGAGGAGAGAACAGGGATAAACAGACACATAGTTGACAGGCTACAGAAGAGGCTACGCTAATGCAAAGGAGATTGGAATGACAAGTGGACTACACGTCTCGAATGTTCAGAAAGTTAAGCTACGTAGCAAGAATCTTATTGACTAAAATTATTAAAATGATACAGTACTGCTGAAGTAGGCTAGCTGGCAGTGGGTGCGTTGTTGACACTACACTAATCAAGTCGTTCCGTTGAGTGTAATAGTTTCTGCAGTGCTGCTATTCGGGGGCTAGCTGGCTGTTTGAGCAGGCTAAACTAGCTAGCTGCATTTGCTAGCTAAGTAAGTGAAAGTGAAAAATGTTTACAAAATCTCTCTCGCTCTCTCTGTTTTAGTACTCTATTTAAGAAATTAATTTGTTCATTTGTTAATTTGTTAAACTGTTCAACTATTGTTTCTCTCTGAGTCAACTACTCACCACATTTTATGCACTGCAGTGTTTGCTAGTTGTAGCTTATGCTTTCAGTAATAGATTCAATCTGATCCTTTGATACATGTCAGTTCATGCTGCAAGAGCTCTGATATGTTGGAGGATGTCCTCCGGAAGTTGTCATGATTGCTGTGTAAGTCTATGGAAGGGGTGAGAACCATGAGTTTCCTAGATCTTGTATTGAAGTCAATGTACCTAGAGGAAGAAAGAAGTTAGCTGTCCTCCGGCGACACAATGGTGCTACCCTACAGATTGCTGTCGAGGCTACTGTAGACCTTGATTGCAAAAAAAGTGATTTTTAATCAATTGTTTGAGGTGAATATATTCTGTATAATTTTATCTAAAAAGTAGAACTTTTTTACATGTTTTACTATTTTTATTTTTATGAAATTCACTGAGGAGGATGGTCCTCCCCTTCCTTCTCTGAGGTGCCTCCACTGATACGTACAAAGTATAGTGTAATCAATGTGTTTTTTGCCAGTTGCCAGGCTGTTTGTAGTAGGGATGGACAATTTTGCAATCTTTTTAAACTGACAGTTGTTGTTTTTCTGTTAAAACGATTCACAATGCAGAATAATGGTCCTGTTATGTATGTATGACTGCTAGGGCCTGGCAATGAAATTAGTGGCTTGCGAAAGTATTCACCCCCTTGGCATTTTTCCTATTTTGTTTCCTTACAACCTGGAATTAAAATAGATTTTTTTGGGGGGTTGTATCATTTCATTTACACAATATGCCTACTGCTTTGAAGATGCAAAATATTGTTTGTGAAACAAACAAGAAATAAGCCCAAAAAAACAGAACTTGAGCATGCATAACTATTCACCCCCCAAAGTCAATACTTTGTAGAGCCACCTTTTTGCAGCAATTACAGCTGCAAGTCTCTCGGGGTACGTCTCTATAAGCTTGGTGTAACAGTATAATTTTAAACCGTCCCCTCGCCCATACCCGGGCGCGAACCAGGGACCTTCTGCACACATCAACAACAGTCACCCACGAAGCATCGTTACCCATCGCTCCACAAAAGCCGCGGCCCTTGCAGAGCAAGGGGAACTACTACTTCAAGGTCTCAGAGCAAGTGACGTAACCGATTGAAACGCTATTTAGCACACACCGCTAACTAAGCTAGCCGTTTCACATCCGTTACATTGGCACATCTAGCCACTGGGAATTTTGCCCATTCTTCAAGGCAAAACTATTCCAGCTCCTTCAAGTTGGATGGGTTCCTGCTGGTGTACAGCAATATTTAAGTTATACCGCAGATTCTCAATTGGATTGAGGTCTGGGCTTTGACTAGGCCATTCCAAGACATGTAAATGTTTCCCCTTAAACCGCTCAAGTTGCTTTAGCAGTATGTGTAAAGCTCATTCAGGGTTATCTTTGGTCTCTGTTGCCTCTGATTAATGCCCTCTTTGCCTGGCCTGTGAGTTTTGGTGTGTGGCCCTCTCTTGTCAGGTTTGTTGTGGTGCCATATTCTTTCCATTTTCTAATAATGGATTTAAATGGTGCTCTGTGGGATGTTCAAGTTTCAGATATTTTTTTATAACCCAACTCTGTGTACTTCTCCACAATTTTGTCGTTGACCTGTTTGGAGAGCTCCTTGGTCTTCATGGTGCCCCTTGATTAGTGGTGTTGCAGACTCTGGGGTCTTTCAGAACAGGTGTATATATACTGAGATCACTTGACTGATCATGCGACACTTAGATTGCACACAGGTGGACTTTATTTAACTAATTATGTGACTTATGAAGGTAGTTGGTTGCACCAGATCTTATTGAGGGAATTCATAGCAAAGGGGGTGAATACATGCACGTACCACTTTTCCTTTTTTATTGTTGTTGACATTTTTGAAACAAGTTATTTTTTAAAATTTCACTTAACCAATTTGGACTATTTTGTGTATGTCCATTACAAGAAATCCAAATAAAAATCAATTTAAATGACAGGTTGAAATGCATTAAAATAGGAAAACCGCCAAGGGGGGTGAATACAAGGCACTCTATATCTACCGCAGTCATATACCCTTGAAAGCGCCTCAGCTATGGCATGTTTGTTGCTGACACAAAGCCTTGTCTGGAGATAGTTTCGAAGCGCAACAAATGGATATTTGACTTGTCTGTAAAGGAATGCTGCTTCTGAAGCTGGACTAACGTCCATCACTAGGTGACCAGAACTGTCAATCAAATAATACCGAGCTGCTGTGCGCAGCCTCCCTGTTCGCAGACCACTCTGCAAAAAAGTACACTAAAGTTAAATACTGTGACTTACCAGGACATTTAGTAGAAGGAAAATACATCTTCCACTACGAATCGACTTCTACGATTCACCATTTTTTAACAGATGAAACTGATGTGTCCATACTTCCGTAAACACAACCACTTGCATATGTCATAGCGAACGAGGGACGAAGAGGAGAACAGTATAGGCAGGTCAACAACCTGGTAGACGGAGTCAGAACCGTGCACGAGGCCATCTATCGGCAATCAAAAGCTGAATGTAAATGCTGTATTTCACATACTGAAGACTGAACACACACTCGCATCATTAGCGAAGAGAAAAAGCAGCTGAGACAGCTGCACTGTGATTTTAGTTTTGTGGGAAAAACAAACAAACGCTTTTTCCGTTAGGGATTTTTCTTAACGTTAAGGATCCCAATTTCGTTTAAACGTTCCTCGCCTATAGTTTGTAGTGAAAGCCGCAGTGCTGTGAAGTTGTATCCACTAATGATTAAGGTCAGTATTGGGAGAGGAGAAGCTGATCCTAGATCTGTAACTAGGGGAAACTTGTGTGAGGGGGAGGGGTCAGGTCAGTGGGAGGATCGGACCAAGAAGTAGGAAGCTGATTGGCGCGTTGCTCTGTCCTTAGGGGCAGTCATGTCTGATGGAATCTGAACTGGCCCTGGACCGCCCTCATTCTCTCTGTCAGAGGCAGGCGACTCTAAAACAAATCTCTACACACATACTGGTGAACACGCACATCCCAAACACACTTGCAGTAACAACTCATTCCCTCTGACACACTTTCTCTCTTACACACACACATAACAGGGTTTCTGTTACAAAACTGTGGCGTCGGACATTTGACCGGTAGCATTTTAAATTGACCTGACATTTGAGAAATTTACCGGACGCATTGGTTGTGTAAGTGTGTCCACTCACAGTGCTCAGAATGACAGACATTACATTTAGATTATGGTCATTCATTTTAACAGAACATGCAACGGGGTGCGTCCTTTCCGAATTCCGATGCACACTTTGAAGATGTTAGAATAACTGTCCACATTTGCTTTTCCTCAGCCAACAAAGCGAGTAACGGACAGAAAAATCACTAGTCTATGTCAATCTATTTGACCCCATAATAGTCAAGTTGACCTATACTATTGGTCAGCGTGTCATTCTGTGCAAAAAAATAAATAGCCTATTCCAAACTAACTTTTGGAGAGTTGTGGGATGATAGATCCCAAATTCATACAACCAGTACATTAAAATAACTTTAAAAGACATTGAGGTTGATGCAACAGATCAAATTTTTTATCTTAAAATATTGATAAACTATTGTTTCTTCACATTATAAGGGCAGCAATGCACACACGATAGTAGGCTACGCGCGAATGTTTGTGGGAAAATACCTTTGTCAAATGTGCACTGTACATTCGGATGAAAATATCAGTTAGAAATGTTTAACAACTAGCATGGGTTGCTAATATGACTAGGATTGTGCCTTTGGCTACTGGACAATGAAAGAAAGTTAATTTGAAAACCAATAGAACATGAGAGAAATGGGCTACTTGTTTCAATGGCATATAGAAGTCTTTATAAAATATTTGCCTCCATGTTTATAGAAACTGATTTTGGCTCGGCTACTTTGAAGCAAGGTAAAATGTTCAGGTTTCACACAATTAAGTTTATGTTTTCAAAATGCATACTAACTCCAATTCACATTGCAAAGTGGTTTGTCACTCTGAAGCCTGCCTACCATTGCTTAAGCACTTGAATGGCGAATGGGAAGCACGCTTCAATTACCAGTTGAAAAATACAAATAGTAGCTCTTTAATCATGACCATCAAAACGGTTTTTAACACACGATTGCATTTAGAATTGTTGTACAATGATTGAGCTTTGAAAAGCGCATGTTTGACTCCACTCAAATTAGGCTCTGTATCTGTAAGAATAATTATGCAAATTAACCTATAGACCAATAAGCATGACCTGTGAAATGTATTTGCATTTGCTGATATTTCCATCAATGAATAGGCAAAAAAGCATTATTTTGCAATGGGATTTTTTTCTTCTCCTGGACAATTGGCCGGTGAAAATTGTATTTACCGACTTAAAAATGAAATGCATCCAAAAGCCGGCTATTACCTAACAAAAACCCTGACACACACACACACACACACACACACACACACACACACACACACACACACACACACACACACACACACACACACACACACACACACACACACACACACACACACACACACACACACACACACACACACACACACACACACACACACACACCCAGTGAGGCATGCAGGCTCACAGTGAAAATAGTGGTAATTTAATCTCTTGGCTGACTGCTGGCTGACAAATAATGTTCTATCTCAGGGAGGAGAGGAGTGCGATCTTGAAATGGTTTCTGTTCTCAAAATTGAGGAGAGAGAGAGAGAAAAGTCCTTGGCGGGCTCTATGCAAGCTCTAGTCAAAAGTAGTGCACTATGTAGTCTAAAGTAGTGCACTATATAGTCAAAGGTAGTGCACTAAATAGGGAATAGGATGCCATTTTGGATGCATCCCATCTCATTCTCCAGTCCTGCAGCTTCTGTAACTGCTCTGTTTTGCTGTAGTAAAGGAGGCACAAAACTCATCCCTTCTTTCTCTACCTCCTCTGACGTCATAGGTTCATTCCTTTCCTCTCTTCCTCTAACCTCCATATGTTCTCTTGAGCCCTTCCCTCCCCTTCATTTGTGGGATTTGATGAAGAGCTGAGTAGCTGACAGACACAGGGTTTTTCTATGGGTTAGCTCAGGGCTGGAATGTGTGTACAAAATGATCTTCTGCCATTCCATAGGCCTCCTCTATGTACTGTGGAATGATGGAATGTCGGAGTTGTTTTTTTTTCGAACGTTGTAACTCTGAACCCTCCCCAGGAGGCTGCCAAAGGTGGTGTGTTTGAGTCTACAGTGACTCGTAACAACCTTAGGATGCCTATCGGCTCTTAACCTGTAGGGTCATAGCTTTGTCTCACTTTATCTCAATAGGTACAGCCGGGTATGTAAAAAAAAATACAACAAATCTCCACTCCAGTCCTTTCTCATCGCTTATAGATGAGGATTCAGCACTGGACTTGAAAAAGGAGATCTATGGAATAAGCTTCAAAGATGTTGTTTGCTTTGACTCGATCCTAAGTCACTCTCTCTCGTGCTGCCATTTTGTTTACCTTGATCCGAGTGTCTGCGTCTGAGAAGACTATAATAGCCGCCGTGTCATGCCGCCCATGGGTGGCAAGAATGTAAACACTTGTTTGCCGTCTGGGAGCATGCAAAAATCTCCTTCTTGGGGACACTCGGTTCTCGATATACGGGGCCTGGCATCAGACAGCCCTCCACAATCAGGAGTGGAGTAGTCCTGGCTGCAATGCATTCCAATGATGCGTGGCTAAGCCACAACGCTCCTGCAAAGCTCGTGAAAAGTTCTGGAGCTTGGCGAGCCAAAGCGTTGTACTATCTAGTCAACTCTCCTCTCCATCTATCAGAGTAGCCTGCAGTGGTGTGTGCTACTATATAGCTCTTTAACTCTGTATCAGCCGGTTTTTCATTTGAAAAAGGAAGGATAAAATAGGAAGGAAGAGAAAATAGAAAATAGGTGATTAAAGGCAATAGATGGTGCTGGGTGATAGGATAAGGAATTAGTGATTCTGGGAAGTTATTTTGAAGGTAGCCTATCAGAGGTGTGCAAGTCAACACATTGACCTTCTAACCTGGCTGTGCTAAATATCAAGGCAATATCATGGATCAGATCTACAGATGTCAGATCTTAACTTGCAGAGAATTTTCCTGATGCATCAGGAAAATGAACCTTGTGATTGGCTAAAAATGAGCCGTTCTCTTTCTTTCCACTCGGGGGCAGTTGAGTCATTGGGATCAGGACTCAGTATCTTAAAATAATGTTCTCTCTATAGGCTTAGGTCCTATTACTGCAACATTGAAATTTACACATACACATCAATAATCGTTGTTTATATAGCTTAATAACACAAGATAGTTATTGGTCTCCACTAGGCTATGACATACAAGTGTCTAGTGTGGGGCCTCCCGAGTGTGCAGCGGTCTAAGGCTTGAGGTGTCACTACAGGCCCGGGTTCCATCCCAGACTGTGCCACAGCCAGCCTTGACCGGGAGACCCATGAGACGGCGCACACTTGACCCAGTGTCGTCCGGGTTAGGGGAAGATTTGGCCGGCTGGGATGTCCTTGTCCCATCACACTCATACTGTCTTCAGTTGCCAGCTGAATGGTGTTCCCTCCAACACATTAGCGTGGCTGGCTTCTGGGTTAAATGAGCAGTGTGTCAAGAAGCAGTGCGGCTTGGTAGGGTTGTGGTTCAGAGGACACATGGCTCTCGACAGAGTCTGGACGGGAGTTTCAGTGATGGGACAAGACTGTAACTACCAATTGGGGAAAAAAAGGGGTGAAGATGAAACAATATATATATTTTTTATAATAAGAAGAATCTAGTTTATCTGAAGGTTACGAATGAGCTGTCAAAATTGAGTTAAATCGTGGCCTGGGGTGGGGTAGCAGTTAGAGCCACTGCCTTCAGCATATGTATAGGCCTACCGTGTTGGTGTGGGTTTGATTCTGCCCCAAGCTCTTCTGATACAAATAATGCAATCTACTGATTGACTTGATGTAGTTAGACATTTCAAATATGAACAGTCCAGGGGCATACCTTCTTTTTCCTGGTAAGAAATGACCATACCAGACACATTTGGATAACATAAATGGTAAGCAAATAAAATAACAGTACACCAACATTAATTTCCATTCATAAAAAGTGTTGGGTAAATTGCCACAGTCGATTGCCATGGAAAATTAGGAAATACTTTATTTCTAATGTACAGAATGCTTGTCAAACAGATAAATCGACCTTATTCTGCTCAAAAAGGACTAGATTGTTCCGATGACAATACCAACCAGAGGGCAAACATATCTTTGGTAATTTTTGCACCTTATGGTAAACTGTGACAACAAACCAAAAAGACAACAATTGATTTGACATTAATTTATTGTTAAAGCCTGTCAGCACCATCTTGCAAATGTCCACCAGCACAGGTATTCTTCAAAGAAGAAACTAAAAAAATTACAAAAACTATTTACACCAAGTGTGATGTTTAATTTTTCACTCAGAATGAGCAGGTAAGTGTTACAATGGTTAAACAATCAATACCGAAATGTCAATATGAATCATGTTACTAGTATGCAAATCAGATACATTTCAACATGGAATTAAATTGACGTAAAAAGATTTTTGTTGTTGCATTTTAGCTAACCCTATCCCTTTTCCTAACCTTAACCTACTCCTAGCCTGCTATGAAAAGTACATTTTTGACAAACGCTGTAACCCTTCTAGACAAAATCGGATTTACACTACATCCTCTTCCGAACCTCTCCTTTCCACATTAGAGGGTATTTTCTTTTTTGGCTGGTCCACCCCCCCCCCCAGTTGTGCTGCTACAAGCGGTAAATAAAATGACACACACAACAATCTTGATTTATATATGGCACAAAAATCTTACTGGGATGATACACTGACTGTATTACAGAGGTGCTTATAGGCCTTGTCGTAAAAACAGAATGACATTTAGACATACACACAGAGAGAGCAATGTGTGGGAGGATGCTGTGGGGAACTGACCTGTAGATCTAGCTAATGTTAGTGAGCTACATGGTTGACACTGCAGCTAGCTAGCTAGCTTAGACAGTTTATCTAGTTGTAACCTAATGTGATAGCTAGTTAGCTATTGCCACACACATCTGATTCATCTAGTCACTCTTTATACCAATGACAAGTAGACTAGTTAGGCAACCAAAAAGAGATCATATGGGGAGCTAAAAACAGGAGATTAAACTTTTTCTGTCAGATTCTGGGATAGCCAAAGCTAGCTAACTAGATAGCTAGTTAGCTAGCTACACCACATATACAAAAGTATGTCGACATCCCTTCAAATTAGTGGATTTGGCTATTTCAGCCACACTCGTTGCTGACAGGTGTATAAAATCGAGCACACAGCCATGTAATCTCCATAGACAAACAGTGGCAGTAGAATGGCATTACTGAAGAGCTCATTGACTTTTAACATGGCACCGTCATAGGATGCCATCTTTCCAACAAGTCAGTTTTCTGCCCCGCTAGAGCTGCCCCGGTCAACTCTAAGTGGTGTTATTGTTAAGTGGAAACGTCTAGGAGCAACAATGGCTCAGTCCCGTAGCTGTAGGCCACACAAGCTCACAGAACGGGACCACAGAGTGCTGAAGCATATAGCGTGTAAAAATGGTCTGTCCTTGGTTGCAACACTCACTACCGAGTGCCAAACTGCCTCTGGAAGCAATATCAGCACGAGAACTGTTCATCAGGAGCTTCATGAAATGGGTTTCCATGACCGAGCAGCTACACAACAAGCCTAAGATCACCATGTGCAATGCCAATCGTTGGCTGAAGTGGTGTAAAGCCCCCATTGGAATCTGGAGCAGCGGAAACATGTTCTCTGGAGTAATGATTCACACATCACCATCTGGTAGTCTAACGAACAAATCTGGGTTTGGAGGATGCCAGGAGAACGGTACCTGCCCGAATGCATAGGGAACACTGTAAAGTTTGGTGGAGGAGGAATAATGGTCTGGGTCTGTTTTTCATGGGTCGTGCTTGTCGTGGGTCGTGCTAGATTTCCCATAGTTCCAGTGAAGGAGAAGGCCCTTTCCTGTTTCAGCATGACAATGCCCCCATGTACAAAGCGAGGTCCATACAGAAATGCTTTGTCGAGAACTGATTGGCTCAAAAATTAAGAATTAAAGAAATTCCACAAATTCACTTTTAACAAGGCACACCTGTTAATTGAAATGCATTCCAGGTGACTACCTCATGAATCTGGTTGAGAGAATGCCAAGAGTGTGCAAAGCTCTCATCAAGGCATAGGGTGGCTACTATGAATCTCAAAAATAATCTAAAAAATAAAATAAAATATATTTTGATGTGTTTAACACTTTTTGGGTTACTAAATGATCCCATATGGGTTATTTCATAGTTTTGATGTCTTTGTTATTATTCTACAATGTAGAAAATAGTACAAAAATAAAGAAAAACCCTGGAATGAGTAGGGTCCAAACGTTTGACTGGTACTGTATATCTTAGAAATACTTATCTTACTCCAGAAATATATCATATTCCAAAGGCAGAAGGTAATTAAAGTGCAACTTACCTCTTACCGCATCTGGCTAAGAACCCAAGAACAAAAATAAGAAGTGCGCTTCACTGCAAGTGCCGTGGTGGAGATAATACTGGGTTTGACGGACAACTTTGAGAGCCAATCAACTTAACCCTTTGACACTTATGAACATACGGGTGTTGTCATTCTACAGCGGACCCTGCAGCGTGCACTCAAACCCGTGTGATAAGAACACTTATTTAGAACGTCAAGTTACGATTGACGCAACAATCAGCATTTGAGCTGGCCACAGTTTTTTCACAAACATTTTGCACAAACACAGTTTTATCATGCCAACCTAAGATAAGATGTTACAAGATGAGTTGGGTCTGTTTGCAGTATGCATGTTGAAGGGGGTGTGTCGTCTACCATCATTCACTTCTGGAAGTACTGGAAAGACGAGTGAACCATCCCTTCACCTCATTTTGTTATATCATCTTTGGTCTGACAGACGTTTACGTTACAACCAGAATGCATTGTATGATGTCAACAAACATGGTGCCACATATAGCTGATAATTAGCTTAGCATTGTACTGATTATGAGGAGCTAATCTTCAAAAAAGTATTTTACAGACATCAAATACGTCCATTACATTCTATGAAAGAATCGGGAATGTGTGATTTGTCATTATTTTACATGAAAAAGCATGACCCTCCTCAATTTTCCTCCTGGTAACAATTGTATACATTTTGACCACTCCCTAACAGAACACTGAGATAGAAATAGATTGTGTAGAATAGGGAATCGTGTCGGTGGTATCCATTACATTTATATTTGCAACATTCTGAAATTTTTCACCTCACTGAATAGGCTACACAGGTGTGAGGTTGAGGTTCATGTTTTGCCAACCTCTAAATATGTCACCAAATGAATATGTTTGAATGTGATGAATGCAACATTATGCAAAGTGGATACCACACCGTAAGGCCTTACCAGTATTTATATATTATAGTGTACTAGCTTGATATATTTCAACATTTTACCTTTTTTCTCTGCAGTATATGCAAAAAGCAGTTGGTACCAAGAACTGGATAAATTGTTGTTTTATTTCTGCACTTTCCATGTCACATGTTTGGGTGGAATGCGGAGGTCTTGACTTGTTCTCTATTTGTGTACTTTTTCCCTATGATATTATTGTCTTTCCCAATCTTTATGCACAATATATTGCTTTATGTGTTGTCTCCACTCTACTATACTATTACTATATTACAGTGAATGCTTGCTTCGTAAACATTTGTATGGTTGAATGAGAGGTTTGTGTTGGTGCCTCAGACTGGCCGTGTTAATACCTACTGAAGGATCCATGATTAGCCAGACAGTGACAGGAGTGCTTGAATCTATCCACTAAAGCACAGAAAGGGAGAGGAGGATTTGCTTACTCACTGTCCTCCTACTCCACTCTCTCCTCTGCATTTTCCGTGTCTACCAGTCCGTGGTTTACAATCCCCTCCCATATCTGCTGCTCAGTGACAGTCATATCAGAGTATAGGCCTTGTGTTAAAGGCTAAATTATAAAACCCTACTTGGACATATCAAACATGTGTTTTGGGTGAAAACATATGATTGATTTCAAGTGTACACTCTCCTCTATATCTCTAACTGCTACTCAGTGACAGAGTATAGGCCTTATGTTATACAGTGAATTATTATACTAAATATGTAGGAAGCATACAGGGTTGAGGAGATTACATGGAATATGAGTTTTTTTTAAACTAACTGTAATCAGTTACGTTACCAACTACAATATTGTAATCAGATTACAGATACTTTTGAAAAAATAGGTGATTGCTTTTGGATTACTTTTAAATTCAGAAAGGATGTTTGCAAAAAAGTTCAGTGACACCTTTCTGTTTTTTCAATGACATTCAATTCATCACTTAAAAAAGGGCACAAGTTTAAGTTTGTTCCACCTGAGTGAGTCTGACCACATATCAGAGACCACTATTACGTTACTGATTTACAATTTTGGACAGGCAACTAGTAACTAACTGATTACAGTTAGTCGCTTTGTATAAAGCGTCTGCTAAATGGCATATATTATTATTATTATTATTATATTATTTAGAATGTAACCTACCCAACCCTGAAAGCATACATGTTTTGCATGAAAACATACAAGTGATTTCAAGTGTCTCAGTGCTATTTTTTGTGTGTATATTTAGACAGCCCTTCGCTGGCATTCTGCTGTCATGAATCCTCTGAGCCCACAGAGTCTTGATGCTTTTTTTGTAGCAGAGCAGCAGGTTTTTCTCCCAACAACCCACCAGTTTATTTTGGGAAGGCTGAGGTAGGTAGGTAGGTAGGTCTTACTGCAGTGAGTGGGTAGCAGCTCGGAAACCCTGCAGTCCTGTACTTACTTGGGTAGCGCTGTATGCTATATGTACAGTATAAGGACAATTTATGTGTAGTACACAATATAGCCAATATATGTGTGGTATATGGCCAATATATTTGTAATTGGCCAATATATATGTGCAGTATTGTATATGGCCAATGTAGTATATACACATTAAGAACATGATTTGACAGACTGACCAGGTGAAAGCTATGATCCCTTATTGATGTCACTTAAATCAGTATAGATGAAGGGGAGGAGACTAGTAAACAAATATTTTTAAGCCTTGAGATAATTGAGACATGAATTGTGTATGTGTGCCACAAAATATGTAAGTGCCTTTGAACGGGGTATGGTGGTAGGTGCTAAAAGCACTGGTGTTTCCCGTGTGTGTCAAGAATGGTCAACCACCCAATGGACATCTCTTTTATTTAACTAGGCAAGTCATTTAAGAAAAATTCTTATTTACAATGATGGCCAAACCCAAACAACTCAACATTAGGAAGGTGTTTTTAATGTTTTGTACACTCAGTGTAGATATGTCTGCTTTCATAAACACTCTTTATTATACTGCTCCATCAGTTCCTCATCCCTTCTTCTCACCACCTCCGTGCATCCCATCTAATCTATCCATTGTCGCCTCTCTTCCTACACCGTCTGTCCGTGTAACCTTCATTTAACTAGGCAAGTCAGTTAAGAACAAATTCTTATTTACAATGATGGCCTGCCAGGGAACAGTGGGTTAACTGCCATGTTCAGGGGCAGAACAACATATTTTTACCTTGTCAGCTCAGGGAATTGATCCACAACCTTTCGGTTACTGGTCCAACGCTCTAACCACGAGGCTACCTGACGCCATCATGTGATCATGTCTTTTTATTCTGTCGTTTGTCAGTCATCTTCTTGTATCTGACGCTCTCTTCGTTTATTTTTTATCATTCTTATACTCCTCTCACACACACACACACACACACACACACACACACACACACACACACACACACACACACACACACACACACACACACACACACACACACACACACACACACACACACAAAACCCATCCATCTGTCCATTCCTTTTACTCTTCTTTTCTTTAAGCTCTATCTCTCCATCTGCAGCTGTTTCTTGGCTATTCCAGTTTTCCCTCAATCACATTTCTGGAGTCTAATATATCTACAGCAGAACAACAATTATCAAATGCCTTAATGCACTCGCCATACTTCTGATCACTTTCTTGCCTCATCAGTCAATACAAAATTCACTGTGAACTGTTTTGTTCCCAGAATATTAAAACATTGTTTTCATCAGAAGAGAAATGTGTACAAATGTGTGTACTATCTCCAGCAATCAATAAATAAATGCATATAGTAATATATAATAAATAAATAAGTAAATACAAGTGCACAAAATTCAAAATCACTCCATCACCGCAAATTCATGTACAATATAAGGAAAGGTCTAGGCGATGGGGACTGTCTAATTTTTATGATTTCTGACAGCATTGCATGCACAGATGCAGACAATGAAGTTGGGTTACTTCTAAGTATGTTCAGGTTACTCCTAAGTTGTCATCTCCAACATTGTGACCTTCCATTTTAGAGGTTTGCTTTGGTGTGGATTCAGGCCTATCCATTCTACACACCTGTCAGCAAACCAGCCTATGTAATAAACTCAGCAAAAAAAAGAAACGTCTCTCACTGTCAACTGCGTTTAATTTCAGCAAATTTAACATGTGTAAATATTTGTATGAACATAAGATTCAACAACTGAGACATAAACTGAACAAGTTCCACAGACATGTGACTAACAGAAATGGAAGAATGTGTCCCTGAACAAAGGGGGGTCAAAATCAAAAGTCAGTATCTGGTGTGACCACCACCTACATTAAGTACTGCAGTGCATCTCCTCCTCATGGACTGAACCATATTTGCCAGTTCTTGCTGTGAGATGTTACCCCACTCTTCCACCAAGGCACCTGCAAGTTCCCGGACATTTCTAGGGGGAATGGCCCTAGCCCTCACCCTCCGATCAAACAGGTCCCAGACGTGAGATCCGGGCCCTTCGCTGGCTATGGCAGAACACTGACATTCCTGTCTTGCAAGAAATCATGCACAGAATGAGTGGCATTGTGATGCTGGAGGGTCATGTCAGAATGAGCCAACAGGAAGTTTACCACATAAGAGAGGAGGATTTGGTATCCATGTTTTGGTACCCTTCCCCAGATCTGTGCCTCGACACAATCCTGTCTCTGAGCTCTACAGAGAATACTTTTAACCTCAGGCTTGGTTTTTGCTCTCCATTCTCAAGTGTGGGACCGTTATATAGCTAGGTGTGTGCCTTTTAGCTGTAGGGGCACTATTGAGTAGCTTGAATGAAGGGTGCCCAGAGTAAATGGCCTGCTCCTCAGTCTCATTTGCTAATATATGCATATCAGTATTAGTATTGGATAGAAAACACTCTGAAGTTTCTGAAACTGTTTGAATTATGTCTGTGAGTATAACATAACTCATATGGCAGGCAAGAACCTGAGAAGAAATCCAAACAGCAAGTGAGAAATCTGAGGTTGGTATATTTTCAAACCATTCCCTATTGAAATCCCATTGCGATATGAATGAAGATTCACTTCCTACTGCTTCCACTAGATGTCAACCGTCTATAAAAGGCAACTACGTTAAAAAAATGCATTTACTTTTTTGCAAAAGGTCTCAGTCCTGTGTCTTGTGTGTACTGTTTTGAAAATCGACAACATTGTTTGAATATGTTTTGTATGTCATAAACTGTAATACACCCTGCTGATATGTCCTCCGGTTGGCTACTCCTCCTTCTCCTCTCTTTTTTTTCAATTCAAAACCTCTGTGTTTCAATGTATCATTTTGACCACTGAGCTGAAAGGACTGGATAGGCGGGCAACATGGCGGGAAACCCCTGTGTGTATTCTTCCTTTTATCATAATGCTTTCAACTAGTTTAGTTTATTATTATATCCCCTTTTTCCCCCCAATTTTGTGATATCCATGGTAGTTACGATCTTGTCTCATCGCTGCAACTCCCTATGGGGCCCCCCGGTCACCGCTGGTTGGATCAAACCCCAGACTTTAGTGGCACCGTGATGCAGTGTCTAAGACCGCTGTGCCACTCGGGAGGCCACTTTCATCTAGTTTGACTGATCAATGGTCACACAGCTGATGAGGAAACCAGGAACGTGTTATGGGGCATTAGGGAAAATAGACTGAAACAGGGGAGGGCCTGCCTGATCTTGTCCAATATGAAACTTGCATTTTTGTGAAAGAGATTGGTGGTGGAAACAGTTTGATATAAAGGTAGAGGTGGAGAGAAGTTGTGGATAGGAGAAAAAAGGATGGACAACAAAAGTGCTCAGGTCGAATTTCCTTGTATGTCACGTTTGTACTTTGTGTGTTCTTACTGTTTACCCATGTTCCAAACAGTCAAAACTACCATAATGCTCATCATACCATAAACCTTTTCTTTTCTGATTTTTGGGAGTAAACATTTGTATTGTGTGCTTGGCATTTTCTCACGGATTACTTTTAACCAGTGAAAATAAATTGCTGCCTTCTCACTGACATTGGAAAAAACGTATTACAAGATTATACCTGCTACAATGTTATGAGTTACTGTAGTTTTTGTGGAGTACAGTTTAGTTTTGCAGACGTCAAATGTCTTCAAGCTGGCTCTGGAACACATTCAAGATGGGGACCTCTGAGCTAATGCATATCCTCAATTAATAACTATTGAAAGCTATGTTGTTCATTTCACTTTGTGTTCATGTCTCTCTCTCTTTTGCTCTCTCTCTCTCTCAATTATTTTCAATTCAATTTGCTTTATTGGCATGACGTAACTGGTCTGTGAACTCAGCCCTATGACCATCTGGGTGAGGGACTCTTTTCTTTGCTCAGTTCTTGGCATTGCAGGGCTTGGTAATGATATGAGAGGGGGTCACTGTATTGTAGATGTTTCCCAAACTTAATTGCGAATACATTTTTATTTTTGTCTCTCTGTCTCTTTCTCTCTGTATGTCTGTTCTCACTGCAGTAAGAGTAGACTGTCTTCCGACATGAATCCTGTGTATAGTCCTGTCCAGCCCGGGACACCGTACGGGAACCCCAAGAACATGGCATACGCAGGTGAGTGCCAAGGCAACAACAACAAAAGCAACCAGCAATACAGTGGTCAGGTACTCCCTTAACATTTCTTGGCCCATTCGGCAAGGCCTATGTATAGCTTTAGATGCATTCTATCATGTTCTTACACTGATTAGTTACGTCATAGAGATATGTAATTTACTAGCGGGGATGATGCTCTATTTAATTATATGCGTTAGATCACCTACATATTTCCTCCACATCCTTTCTCTGCTCTCCTTGTCTCACATCTGCAATAAACTGAAATTACTTGGCAATAAACGGAAATTACTTGGCAATAACTAAAATTACTTTGATTCTCTTTTGTGCTTTAGTTCATTTCAGTTGCTTTGCAGTTTCATTTCTGACTGTGTTTATGATGGAGATTAATATTTTGTTTTGTTTTACAAGGGCAGTGCAGTATTTGAGGTGTCCCCGCTGAAATAAACCATTTTTTTCACAAAAGTAGTGCACTGGGCCTTAACTAGTATTAGCGGACAATATAAAAGCTGGTCGTCTAGGTTTGTATCTGTAGAAAACCATTCAAAATACAGTAAGTGAGTACATTGAGACTAAAGGTTGATCGATTAATCGGAATGGCCGATTAATTAGGGCCGATTTCAAGTTTTCATAACAATCGGAAATATGTATTTTTGGACACCGATTTGGCCTATATATATATATATATATATATTTATACCTTTATTTAACTAGGCAAGTCAGTTAAAGAACACATTCTTATTTTCAATGACGGCCTACGAACAGTTGGTTAACTTAACTGCCTTGTTCAGGGGCAGAACGACAGATTTTTACCTTGTCAGCTCGGGGATTCAATCTTGCAACCGTATAGTTAACTAGTCCAACGCTCTAACCACCTGCCTTTCATTGCACTCCACGAGGAGCCTGCCTGTTACGCGAATGTGGTAAGAAGCCACGGTAAGTTGCTAGCTAGCTTTAAACTTATCTTATAAAAAACAATCAATCAATCAATGAATCATAATCACTAGTTAACTACACATGGTTGATGATATTATTTGTTTATCTAGCGTGTCCTGCGTTGCATAATCGATGTGGTGCGCATTTGCAAAAAAGGACTGTCGTTGCTCCAACGTGAACCTAAACGTAAACATCAATGTCTTTCTTAAACTCAATACACAAGTATATCTTTTTAAACCTGCATACTTAGTTAATATTGCCTGCTAACATGAATTTCTTTAACTAGGTAAGTTGTGTCACTTCTCTTGCAACAGCGTCAGGGTATATGCAGCAGTTTGGGCCGCCTGGCTCGTTGCGAACTGTGTGAAGACTCTTTCTTCCTAACAAAGACAGCCAACTTCACCAAACGGGGGATGATTTAACAAAAGCGCATTAGCGAAAAAAGCACAATTGTTGCACGACTACCTAACCATAAACACCAATGCCTTTCTTAAAATCAATACACAGAAGTATATATTTTTAAACCTGCACAGTTAGCTAAAAGAAATCCAGGTTAGCAGGCAATATTAACCAGGTGAAATTGTGTCACTTCTCTTGCGTTCATTGCATGCATGCAGAGTCAGGGTATATGCCACATTTTTTGGGTCACCTGGCTCGTTGCGAACTAATTTGCCAGCATTTTATGTAATTATGACATAACATTGAAGGTTGTACAATGTAACAGCAATATTTAGACTTAGGGATGCCACCCGTTAGATAAAATACGTAAGGGTTCCGTATTTCACTGAAATAATAAACGTTTTGTTTTTGAAATTATAGTTTCCGGATTCGACCATATTAATGACCAAAGGCTCGTATTTCTGTATGTTATTATGTTATAATGAAGTCTATTATTTGATGTTGTCGATGTGTTCCTGGTTCGAGCCCAGGTAGGGGCGAGGAGAGGGACAGAAGCTATACTGTTACACTGGCAATACTAAAGTGCCTATAAGAACATCCAATTGTCAAAGGTATATGAAATACAAATGGTATAGAGAGAAATAGTCCTATAAATACTACAACCTAAAACCGCTTACCTTGGAATATTGAAGTCTCATGTTAAAAGGAACCACCAGCTTTCATATGTTCTCATGTTCTGAGCAAGGAACTTAAATGTTAGCTTTTTTACATGGCACACATTGCACTTTTACTTTCTTCTCCAACACTTTGTTTTTGCATTATTTAAACCAAATTGAACATGTTTCATTATTTTTTGAGGCTAAATGGATTTTTATCGATGTATTATATTAAGTTAAAATAAGTGTTCATTCAGTATTGTTGTAATTGTCATTATTACAAAAAATCTATATATATTGTCCGATTTAATCGGTATCGGCTTTTTTGGCCATCCAATAATCGGTATCGGCGTTGAAAAAACATAATCGGCCGACCTCTAATTGAGATGTCGAGTGGTTTGTGCTGATGTGGTGTGATGATGTGGTTCAGTTGGTGGAGCATGGCACATGTAATGCTAGGGTTGTGGGTTTGATTCCCACAGGGGACAAGTATGAAAATGTATACACTCACTACAGTAAGATGCTCTGGATAAAATGGAAAAGAAATGAATAGATGATTTCAGCTTTCACATAGAAATAGGTTGCATTTGCCAAGTATTTCAAGAAACCGGAAAACATATTGTATACCAAGCAAGTATTTTTATATTCCACAAGTATTATCATATTAACTGTTGTACAGATAATTATCAGACTCAAATGCTGGTAAACACTCCATTTTTTTCCCAAAAGTAGTGCACTGGGCCTTTACTCGTCCTGTATTAGGGGACCAATATAGATGATACACCCCCACCCCCAACCTACTTCCCGCAGCTATGAGTGCAGTCATCGCTGGATGAGTCTATGCATTGAATGATCTGTCTGTGAAAATGGAGTATTCACATGGCGTGTACAAAGACAGGCGGAAAAAAAAGGAATGTAGGAAGACAAGAAAAGGGAAGAGTGTGGAAATAGAAATGTGATTACACTGGTGGCGCTTTCCTCCACTGGCTCGAGGGGGCAGGGCCCGTTACTGCCACTCGGCTAGTGATTCATTGGCCAAGCTGTTACAACAGCGCTGGCTTTGATAACAGGGAGTTTATTTTAAAGGTGCTCTCAGCTCTCAATGGTCTCTCTCTTTCTCTCTTGTCGCTTCTTTGTACCCATAATGCATTGCTGTTCAACCTTAGGCTGCAGCTGATCAGCGAGTTAAGAGAAAGGACAGACACCTGCAGTGGTTGCAGTAGCCTTTTGTGATGGAGTCTGTGTGGCGGGAGGCCGGGGGATACACACGCAGGAGCATACACACACAAACACACACACATCCTGGGGACAGCTGACCAAGGGAGTGCGGTTGGGGCCCCCTCCATGTCATCTCAGATACTGATAATTAAAAGAGGACTATCGCGCTCTCCCAAAATGTTGTTTGTGGCGTAAAACCTATAAATTCAAATAAGCAAAAAAGTGGGATGGGTCCGCACTCCACAAGATGTTGCATAAAGCTTTATTTAATTTAAAAATATTTTTTCACTGCATCAGGGATGGCTTACACAGATGTTTCGGCTTTGCAGCTTTCTTCAGTGTGTTGGTACAAATATTTTTAATTCTAAACAGCATTTCTAGGGAACACAGGTGAGCTACCGGTGAGCAGCAGGTGCATCTCAGATACTGCTGACAGCAGGAATCTCTCCACTCCCTCTCTCTGTTCCTCCTTCCCTCCTGTCCTCCCTCCGTCTGTTCCTCCCTCCATCTCTCCCTCCATTCCTCTGTCCCTCCCTCCATCCTCTGTCCACTCTGTTCCTCCCCTCCCTCTGTTCTTCACTATGTTATACCCTCCTTTCCTCCATCCCTCCATTCCTCCCTCCGTTCCTCCTTCCCTCCATTCCTCTTTCCCTCTATTCCTCCCTCCCTTCGTCCCTCCCTTCCTCTGTCCCTCCCTCCATCCTCTGTCCACTCTGTTCCTCCCCTCCCTCTGTTCTTCACTATGTTATACCCTCCTTTCCTCCATCCCTCCATTCCTCCCTCCGTTCCTCCTTCCCTCCATTCCTCTTTCCCTCTATTCCTCCCTCCCTTCGTCCCTCCCTTCCTCTGTCCCTCCCTCCATCCTCTGTCCACTCTGTTCCTCCCCTCCCTCTGTTCTTCACTATGTTATACCCTCCTTTCCTCCATCCCTCCATTCCTCCCTCCGTTCCTCCTTCCCTCCATTCCTCTTTCCCTCTATTCCTCCCTCCCTTCGTCCCTCCCTTCCTCTGTCCCTCCCTCCATCCTCTGTCCACTCTGTTCCTCCCCTCCCTCTGTTCTTCACTATGTTATACCCTCCTTTCCTCCATCCCTCCATTCCTCCCTCCGTTCCTCCTTCCCTCCATTCCTCTTTCCCTCTATTCCTCCCTCCCTTCGTCCCTCCCTTCCTCTGTCCCTCCCTCCATCCTCTGTCCACTCTGTTCCTCCCCTCTCTCTGTTCTTCCCTCTGTTATACCCTCCTTTCCTCCATCCCTCCATTCCTCCCTCCGTTCCTCCTTCCCTCCATTCCTCTTTCCCTCCATTCCTCCCTTCCTCTGTCCCTCCCTCTATCCTTTGTCCGCTCTGTTCCTCCCCTCCCTCTGTTCTTCCCTCTGTTATACCCTCCTTTCCTTCGTTCCTCCTTCCCTCTTTCCCTCTATTCCTCCCTCCCTTCGTCCCTCCCTTCCTCTGTTCCTCCCTCCATCCCTCCCTCCCTCCATTCTTCCCTCTGTTCCTCTGTTTTTCCCTCCCTCGTCTCTCTCCCTAATTGTCTCAGGCTGCTTCTCTTTTGCTCACATTTAGTCCATAGTCACACTGTTCCATAAATACAGAGGCTAATTAGTAAGGTGTGTGTGTGTGTGTGTGTGTGTGTGTGTGTGTGTGTGTGTGTGTGTGTGTGTGTGTGTGTGTGTGTGTGTGTGTGTGTGTGGTGTGTGTGTGTGTGTGTGTGTGTGTGTGTGTGTGTGTGTGTGTGTGTGTGTGTGTGTGTGTGTGTGTGTGTGTGTGTGTGTGTGTGTGGTTGGTCGGTCAGATCTGGCTGTGTGGGTGGTGTGTAGCCTCAGGAAGGAGACACACACACACACAATGGCTGCTCCTGCGTGCTTTGTTATTTCCAATAATAGGCTACTTTGTTTTAGTGTGATCAGTACAATTCATAGTCATACCAATTATGTAATTAATATTTTTGGAATGGAATACCAATACCACCTGACATTAGAGCATAGATAACGCATACATTTATAATATATACAGTAGGCCTATCCTAACTGTCACGTTCTGACCTTAGTTCCTTTTTTTATGTCTTTAGTTTGGTCAGGGCATGAGTTCGGGTGGGTAGTCTATGTTGTGTTTTGCGTTTGGCCTGGTATGGTTCTCAATCAGAGGTAGGTGTTGTTCATTGTCTCTGATTGAGAATCATACTTAGGTAGCCTTTTCCCACCTGTGTTTTGTGGGTGATTATTTTTCCGTGTCAGTGTTTGTTCCACACGGGACTGTGTCGATTTTCATTTATTTCTCTTGTTCCTTTTGTTTTCTGTGTCCAGTGATATTTCATTAAAATATATCATGAACACATACGACACTGCGCTTTGGTCCTCCTCTCCTTCCACCTACGAAACCCGTTACACTAACCTTCAGTAAATATTTTCTCATTCGCTACATCTTCCCAACCCCTTATTTTCCATTTAGGCTGCCTAACATAAAGTAAATGTTTCTCTTCTATATTATTTTAAGGTGCAATATAAAGAAATCGCTTAGCCATTTCCTGGAAATGCAAAAAAAAAGTCCTCAATGTCAACTGCTTTCACAGTGGGGCAAAAAAGTATTTAGTCAGCCCCCAATTGGGCAAGTTCTCCCACTTAAAAAGATGAGAGGCCTGTAATTTTCATCATAGGTACACTTCAACAATGACAGATAAAATGAGAAAATATCCAGAATCCAGAAAATCACATTGTAGGATTTTTAATTAATCTATTTGCAAATTATGGTGGAAAACTCTTGTTATTGACCAAATACTTATTTATGTCAATACTTTGTTATATACCCTTTGTTGGCAATGACAGAGGTCAAACATTTTCTGTAAGTCTTCACAAGGTTTTCACACACTGTTGCTGGTATTTTGGCTCATCCCTCCATGCAGATCCATTTCCTAATAATTGCTCCCACAGTTGATTTCTTCAAACCAAGCTGCTTACCTATTGCAGATGCAGTCTTACCAGCCTGGTGCAGGTCTACAATTTTGTTCCTGGTGTCCTTTGACAGCTCTTTGGTCTTGGCCATAGTGGAGTTTGGAGTGTGACTGTTTGAGGTTGTGGACAGGTGTCTTTTATACTAATAACAAGTTTAAGCAAGTGCCATTAATACAGGTAACGAGTGGAGGACAGAGGAGCCTCTTAAAGAAGTTACAGGTCTGTGCCCGAAATCTTGCTTGTTTGTAGGTGACCAAATACTTATTTTCCACCATAATTTGCAAAAAAAATCATTAAAAATCCTACAATGTGATCTTTGTGGATTTTTTTCTCATTTTGTCTGTCATAGTTGAAGTGTACCTATGATTAAGATTACAGGCCATCTTTTTAAGTGGGAGAACTTGCACAATTGTTGGCTGACTAAATACTTTTTTGCCCCACTGTATATTTGAAAGACAGTGTCCTGAAAAGGAGTTTAGTTGACCTAATTTTAGTTTGTGACAAAATAAGCAGTCATTGTGTAGAGAATCATTGTCCATCTAAACCCCTGTGAAATATATTTTCCATAAGCAAAAATATTGTCTTTTCAATATTTTGTAGCTGCTGTAAACACATTGAAAGTACATGTTTCAGAAACTCAACCTAACAAAGGGAAGCATAGAAATAGTGCACATAGAACAGATATACTGCTTCTTAGACTAGCTTTAAGCTTTGTACTCTATTCTCTGTATCTTCCCCAACCGCTTATTTTCAATTTCCAGGAAAATACTGTGTGCTTTTAAGTTTCCATCTGATTTCCACCCTATGGGCCCTGGTCAATATAAGTTCACTACTGTTTATGGGGATAGGGTACCATTTGTGACTCAGTCTTTCTCTAGGGTGACAAGTGGTCATGAATACTTGTTCTATGCCCATTAAGTATGATTGAGAACATTCCCTTTAGGTGGATCTGATCACTCTGTGTGACCTAACTGAGACATACAGTGCCTTCAGAAAGTGACTCTATTGGTTACACAGACTGTTGGCCTACCATCCTATTCTAACCACCTCTCACCGGCTTTGTATTCATGTTACCTGATGAAATTGCTCTACAGTAGGATCTTGTTGCCATCTAATGCACATTCAAATGTCATAAATCAGCACTGCAGAGCTCTCCCTGTCCTCTGCCATGCCCTGATTGTATTACTGCTGATGATATCTGGAAACGTGCATGTACACCCTGATGGCTACTGTTGCTAGCCCCAATTCTGACTTGTGCTCTGATATGTGCTTCACTGATTTCTGCTCTCGTAAAAGCCTGGGTTTTCTGCACATTAATATCTAGAAGTTTATTACCTAAAATGGATCAATTCAAAGTGTAGATTCACAGCTCCAATCCAGATGTGTTGGTCATTACTGAGACGTAGTTAAGGAAGAGTGTTTTTTTTCGGCAAGACAGTTCTTTCAAAGGTGCGGGAGTGGCTATCTTTACCAAGGATCACCTTCAGTGCGCGGTTGTCTCCAGCGAGTTTGTCCCTAAACAACTTGATTTGCTGGTTTTATGCACTAAACTTTCAAATAGCTCTTTGTTGACTGTTGCTGTGTGCTATCGTCCTACATCAGCACCGGCCTGTACCCTACCTGCCCTAAGCTTTCTCCTGGCCCCTTACACTAAGTCTGAATTTGTCCTGCTAGTTGGCCTAAACGGGGACGTACTTAAACCACCTGACCAAGTCCAGAAGCAATGGGACTCCCTAAATCTTTCTCAGATTATTACCAATCCCACAAGGTATGACTCCAAACATCCAGAAAGGGCTACTCTCCTCTGTTATCCTCAGAAATAATCCTGATGGGTATCAGTCTGGTGTTTTCTGTAATGACCTTTGTGATCACTGTTTCACAGCCTGTGTTCGTAATGGCTGATCAGTGAAACGACCTGTCCTGATTTGTCATAGACGCTTGCAAGAAACTTCAATGATCAAGACTTCCTTCATGAACTGGCCTCTGTAAAGTGGTATAGAATCAGCTTGAGCCCCTCTGTTGAAGCTTGGACCTTCTTTTTTATATTTTAAATGGTATTGTTAACAAACACGCCCCCATAAAGAAATGTTGAATTAAAAACATGTTCAGCCCCTGGTTCGCCCGTGATCATGCAGAGTTACTACACCTCAAGAATTTAATTTGGCGAAAGGCTCAGCACACTCATACTCAGGCTGACTGGGTCTCGTTCAGGCAAATGAGAAATAAGTGTGCTAAGGCTATCCGGAAGGCCAAAGTTAGTTACTTTAAGGAGCAGTTCTCTCTCTGTGGGTCAAACCCCAAGAAGTTCTGGAAAACGGTTAAAAGATCTGGAGAATAAACCCTCCTCACAGCTGCCTATGTCCCTTAATGCTGATGATGTGGTTGTTACTGACAAGAAGCACATGGCTAAGCTCTTTAGTCACCACTTCATGAAGTCAGGATTCCTATTTGACTCAGCCATGCCTCCTTGCCCATCCAATATTTCCTCATCTCCTACCGCTTCTAATGTGACTATCCCCGATGCTCCTCCCTTTTTTTCTCTGCCACGCTACAAAGTTTCTCCCTGCAGGTGGTCACTGAATCCGAGGTGCTAAAGGAGCTCCTGAAACTTGACCCCAAAAAAACATCTGGGTCATATGGTTTAGACCCTTTCTTCTTCAAGGTTGTTTCCCCTATCGTCGCCAAGCCTATCTCTGACCTTTTTTAACCTGTCTCTCCTTTCTGGGGAGGTTCCCATTGCTTGGAAGGCAGCCACGGTTCATCCTTTAATTAAAGGGGAGATCAAGCTGATCCCGTTATAGGCCTACTTCTATTTTGCCCTGTTTATCAAAAGTGTTGGAAAATAATGTAAATAATCAACTGACTGGCTTTCTTGATGTCTACAGTATTCTCTCTGGTATGGAATCTGGTTTCCGCTCAGGTTATGGATGTGTCACTGCGACCTTAAAGGTCCTCAATGATGTCCCCATTGCCCTTGATTCTAAGTAATGTTGTGCATCTATTTTTATTGACTTGGCCAAAGCTTTTGATATGGTAGACTATTCCATTCTTGTGGGCCAGCTAAGGAGTATTGGTGTCTCTAAGGGGTCTTTGGCCTTGTTTGCTAACTACCTCTCTCAAAGAGTGCAGTGTTTAAAGTCAGAACATCTGCTGTCTCAGCCACTGCCTGTCACCAATGGAGTACCCCAAGGCTTGATCCTAGGCCCCACGCTCTTTTCAATTTATATCAACAACATAGCTCAGGCAGTAGGAAGTTCTCTCATCCATTTATATGCAGATGATAGCTTTATACTCAGCTGGCCCCTCCTCAGATTTTGTGTTAAACACAAAGCTTTCTTAGTGTCCAACAAGATTTCTCTACCCTTTAACCTTGTTCTGAACACCTCCAAAACAAAGGTCATGTGGTTTGGTAAGAATAATGCCCCTCTCCCCGCAGGTGTGATTACTACCTCTGAGGGTTTAGAGTTTGAGGTAGTCACCTCATGCAAGTATTTGGGAGTATGGTTAGACGGTACACTGTCCTTCTCAGCACATATCAAAACTGCAGGCTAAAGTTAAATCTAGACTTGGTTTCCTCTATTGTAATCACTCCTCTTTTACCCCAGCTGCCAAACTAACCCTGATTCAGATGACCATCCTACCCATGCTAGATTATGGAGACATAATTTATAGATCGGCAGGTAAGGGTGCTCTCAAGTGGCTCGACGTTATTTACCATTCGGCCATCAGATTTGCCACCAATGCTCCTTATAGGACACATCACTGTACTCTATACTTATCTGTAAACTGGTCATCTTTGTATACCAGTCGCAAGACCCACTGGTTGATGCTTATTTATAAAACCCTCTTAGGCCTCACTCCCCCCTATCTGAGATATCTACTGCAGCCCTCATCCTCCACATACAACACCCGTTCTGCTAGTCACATTCTGTTAAAGGTTCCAAAGTGCACACATCACTGGGTCGCTCGTCTTTTCAGTTCGCTGCAGCTAGCAACTGGAACGAGCTGCAGCAAACACTCAAAGTGGACAGTTTTATCTCAATCTCTTCATAACACCTGTATTATTCAGAGATAATAGCTTAAAAGATTATAGTTACCGTTCCTGGATGGCACGTTTCCTCTTCTAAAGCACTTCCTTCCTATTTCCTTTTGATATAAGATCACCTATGAGTCACCAAGTATCTCAATACGTCCCATTGAAACTGAACCAGTGTCATATTCATTAAGACAAAACTAAATGTTTTGCAACGTAAAACGAAAGCAAGCATTTCTTATATTGAACAAGTTCAGGTAGTTGCTCCCTGTTTCAGTCTGTTTTCTTTCAGTCGGTACCCTAATGAATACAACCCAGGAGACTTCAACCTTATCTTATCTGAACTGTCAGCAACTCCACGCAATCACTGACATCCAACCTATATGGATGGGCTGCATCCACTGCAGTGTCCTGGCCAATTGTTTTATGAACCAGGTGAAGGAGGGTGGGCTGCGCTGTAAATCACTGTGACGGGGATGTGGAGAGATGGAGGCTCCATAGAGTAATAACATGTGATTATCCCATCCACACAGGCACTCTGGACCAACACTGTCTCTGTGCTGTCCTACCTTTGACCTTTCATCTTACAACACATACACATCCACTCATATGTTAACTTGCATGTACTTACATACACACACACACACACACACACACACACACACACACACACACACACACACACACACACACACACACACACACACACACACACACACACACACAGCCATGCTGCACACACACACACACACACACACACACACACACACACACACACACACACACACACACACACACACACACACACACACACACACACACACACACACACACACACACACACACACACACACACACACACCCCCAGGCAATGATGTTCTGAAAGGCCTCTGTTCTCTGTCCTCAGGCTATCCTGCAGGTTATGCTCAGACTCCTACCTATACACCCAACCTCTACCAGACTGGCAGTCCAGGCTATCCGCCAGGTAAGAACACACACAAGCAAAAATGCATGCACGCACAAACAAGCACACACAAACTTGCACGCATGCACACACAAATATGCCACGCAATCACACAGACATGCACACAAGCGCACACGCATTTTGATCAAACCAGCAGTCCACTCTATCCCCCAAGGTAAGAATATATACACGTGATACAACACACACTATATGAATCAGATTGGCGGTGCAATCTACTCAAAGGTAAAAAATACCCAAGCGCGCACACACACACACACACACACACACACACACACACACACACACACACACACACACACACACACACACACACACACACACACACACACACACACACACACACACACACACACTCAAACATATTCTCTCTCTGTGTCTTATCCACATGTATGTCATGAGAAGTTTCCCCTAGACTCTGGGTCAGTTTAACATTTTCACCAGTCAAGGTTAAGATTGGGGGAGGGAAAGCTGATCCAAGATCTGTACCTACAGGAAACTTCACCCCAGAGCCTTCACAGTGCCTTGAGAACTTTTATGTAGAGCTGCAAGAGAGGCTTTGTTCATATTGTATCCACACAGTGCTCTAGAACGTTCTGTATAGAAACGTGTCTGTGTGTAATGTTGTGTTTTGGTGTGAACTTGAGAATGACTTTAGAATTACTGTTAATAAGATGATTCCTAATTTATTTTCTGATTTATTGTGATAAACAATTATTCGTATGGCTGTGGTTACATTGCCCTTTGTTGTTAGAGGATGGCTTGAGATGTCTGTCAGTTAGTGAAAGTGATATAACCTGGGGTTGTTTGGCATTTTATTACCGTAAATACGGTAATACTGTTTGTCGTTGAGATGGCTAGAAGAAGTGTTGGTCTCTCTAGCATCTCCTTGTGCTAGCTAGAATTAAATAATGTAGTTTCAATAGAATGCATCTCTCCACCTCTGTGCACGGAGAGGCAAAGGTTGGGTAGGTACTAGGGTTGGGTCGATTCCTTTTCAATTCAGGAAGTATTCAATTCAAATGTTCCTCAATGATTCTCTGTGAGAGAAGCTGGAATTACAGTTTACTTCCTGAATTGACTGAGCTGAAATGGAATTGACCCTAGCTCTGGTAGCTAGTAGTTTGTGTTGTGGTTCGTGGTGATCCATATTTCTTATGCGCAGTCTGGTTTTACTGCATTTCTCCTGGAGCTCCAGACGGTTTGATCATTAGAGAGTGGAGTGAAGTAGGTCAGTAAGAGCTGTGTCATGTTGTCGCTCTACAGTGCACTACCGTTACTGGGCTGGGTCATGTTGTCGCTCTACAGTGCCCTGCAGCACTACCGTTACTGGGCTGGGTCATGTTGTCGCTCTGCAGTGCCCTGCAGCACTAGTGGGCTGGGTCATGTTGTCGCTCACAGTGCCCACTACCGTTACTGGGCTGGGTCATGTTGTCGCTCTACAGTGCCCTGCAGCACTACCGTTACTGGGCTGGGTCATGTTGTCGCTCTACAGTGCCCTGGGCAGCACTACCGTTACTGGGCTGGGTCATGTTGTCGCTCTACAGTGCACCCTGGGCTGGGTCATGTTGTCGCTCTACAGTGCACTACCGTTACTGGGCTGGGTCATGTTGTCGCTCTACAGTGCCCTGCAGCACTACCGTTACTGGGCTGGGTCATGTTGTCGCTCTACAGTGCCCTGCAGCACTGCCGTTACTGGGCTGGGTCATGTTGTCGCTCTACAGTGCCCTGCAGCGCTCTACAGTGCCCTGCAGCAGTGCCGTTACTGGGCTGGGTCATGTTGTCGCTCTACAGTGCACTGCCGTTACTGGGCTGGGTCATGTTGTCGCTCTACAGTGCCCTGCAGCAGTGCCGTTACTGGGCTGGGTCATGTTGTCGCTCTACAGTGCCCTGCAGCACTGCCGCACTGGGCTGGGTCATGTTGTCGCTCTACAGTGCCCTGCAGCACTGGGCTGGGTCATGTTGTCGCTCTACAGTGCCCTGCAGCACTACCGTTACTGGGCTGGGTCATGTTGTCGCTCTACAGTGCCCTGCAGCACTACCGTTACTGGGCTGGGTCATGTTGTCGCTCTACAGTGCCCTGCAGCACTACCGTTACTGGGCTGGGTCATGTTGTCGCTCTACAGTGCCCTGCAGCACTGCCGTTACTGGGCTGGGTCATGTTGTCGCTCTACAGTGCCCTGCAGCACTGCCGTTACTGGGCTGGGTCATGTTGTCAGTGCCCTGCAGCTCTACAGTGCCCTGCAGCACTGCCGTTACTGGGCTGGGTCATGTTGTCGCTCTACAGTGCCCTGCAGCACTGCCGTTACTGGGCTGGGTCATGTTGTCGCTCTACAGTGCCCTGCAGCACTACCGTTACGGCTGGGTCATGTTGTCGCTCTACAGTGCCCTGCAGCACTGCCGTTACTGGGCTGGGTCATGTTGTCGCTCTGCAGTGCCCTGCAGCAGTGTCAGCTCTGTCTGGGTCATGTTGTCGCTCTACAGTGCCCTGCAGCACTGCCGTTACTGGGCTGGGTCATGTTGTCGCTCTACAGTGCCCTGCAGCAGCAGCACTGCCGTTACTGGGCTGGGTCATGTTGTCACTCTACAGTGCCCTGCAGCAGTGCCCTGTCAGCACTACCAGTGCCCTGCAGCACTGGGCTGGGTCATGTTGTCGCTCTACAGTGCCCTGCAGCACTGCCGTTACTGGGCTGGGTCATGTTGTCGCTCTACAGTGCCCTGCAGCACTGCAGCACCGTTACTGGGCTGGGTCATGTTGTCGCTCTACAGTGCCCTGCAGCACTGCCGTTACTGGGCTGGGTCATGTTGTCGCTCTACAGTGCCCTGCAGCACTGCCGTTACTGGGCTGGGTCATGTTGTCGCTCTACAGTGCCCTGCAGCACTGCCGTTACTGGGCTGGGTCATGTTGTCGCTCTACAGTGCCCTGCAGCACTGCCGTTACTGGGTCATGTTGTCGCTCTACAGTGCCCTGCAGCACTGTTACTGGGCTGGGTCATGTTGTCGCTCTACAGTGCCCTGCAGCACTGCCAGCACTACCAGTGCCCTGCAGCACTACCGTTACTGGGCTGGGTCATGTTGTCGCTCTACAGTGCCCTGCAGCACTGCCGTTACTGGGCTGGGTCATGTTGTCGCTCTACAGTGCCCTGCAGCACTACCGTTACTGGGCTGGGTCATGTTGTCGCTCTACAGTGCCCTGCAGCACTACCGTTACTGGGCTGGGTCATGTTGTCGCTCTACAGTGCCCTGCAGCACTACCGTTACTGGGCTGGGTCATGTTGTCGCTCTACAGTGCCCTGCAGCACTACCGTTACTGGGCTGGGTCATGTTGTCGCTCTACAGTGCCCTGCCCTGGGCAGCACTGTCGCTCTACAGTGCCCTGCAGCACTGCCGTTACTAGGCTGGGTCATGTTGTCGCTCTGCAGTGCCCTGTAGCAGTGCCGTTACTGGGCTGGGTCATGTTGTCGCTCTACAGTGCCCTGCAGCACTGCCGTTACTAGGCTGGGTCATGTTGTCGCTCTGCAATGCCCTGTAGCACTGCCGTTACTGGGCTGGGTCATGTTGTCGCTCTACAGTGCCCTGCAGCACTACCGTTACTGGGCTGGGTCATGTTGTCGCTCTACAGTGCCCTGCAGCACTGCCGTTACTGGGCTGGGTCATGTTGTCGCTCTGCAGTGCCCTGCAGCACTGCCGTTACTGGGCTGGGTCATGTTGTCGCTCTACAGTGCCCTGCAGCACTGCCGTTACTGGGCTGGGTCATGTTGTCGCTCTACAGTGCCCTGCAGCAGTGCCGTTACTGGGCTGGGTCATGTGGTCGCCCTACAGTGCCCTGCAGCACTGCCGTTACTAGGCTGGGTCATGTTCACTAGGCATGAAACATAAGATAATGCGTCCGAAATTAAGCCCAAGTTCGACAATGGAATGGATGGAAGGTGTGTGTGTGTTTATGCTTGTATGTCAGTGTGTTGAATGTGTGAAATGTTATGTATTGTGTGTGTGTTTGTGTGCACTCTGTTTTTGCGTACAGTACCAGTCAAAAGTTTGGACACACCTACTCATTCCAGGGTTTTTCTTTATTTGGCCTATTTTCTATATTGTAGATCATGTAGTAACCAAAAAGGTATTAAACAAATCACAACATATTTGAGATTCTTCAGAGTAGCAACCCTTTGTCTTGATGACAGCTTTGTACACTCTTGGCATTCTCTCAACCAGCGTCATGAGGTAGTCACCTGGAATGCAGTTCAATTAACAGGTGTGTCTTGTTAAAAGTTAATTTGTGGAATTTCTTTCCTTAATGTGTTTGAGCCCATCAGTTGTGTTGTGACAAGGTAATGGTGGTATACAGAAGATAGCCCTATTTGGTAAAAGACCAAGTCCATATTATGGCAAGAACAGCTCCAATAAGCAAATACAAATGACAGTCCATCATTACTTTAAGACATGAAGGTCAGTCAATCCGGAACATTTCAAGAACTTTGAAAGTTTCTTCGAGTGTAGTCGCAAAAACCATCAAGCACTATGATGAAACTGGCTCTCATGAAGGGAAGACCCAGAGTTATCTCTGCTGTAGAGGATAAGTTCATTGGAGTTACCAGCCTCTGATGAGGAGACTGCATGAATCAGGCCTTCATGGTCAAATTGCTGCAAAGAAACCACTACTAAAAGACACCGATAAGAAGAAGAGACTTGCTTGGGCCAACCAGTAATGGACATTAGACCGGTGGGAGTCCAAATTTGAGATTTTTGGTTCCAACCGCCGTGTCTTTGTGAGACACAGAGTAGGTGAACGGATGATCTCTGCATGTGTGGTTCTCACCATGAAGCATGGAAGAGGAAGTGGGATGGTGTGGGGGTCCTTTGCTGGTGACAATGTCTGTGATTTATTTAGAATTCAAGGCACACTTAACCAGCATGGCTACCACAGCATTCTGCAGCGATACACCATCCCATCTGGTTTGTGCTTAGTGGGACTATCATTTGTTTTTCAACAGGACAATGACCCAAAACAAACCTCCAGGCTGTGTAAGGGCTATTTGAACAAGGAGAGTGATGGAGTATTGCATCAGATGACCTGGCCTCCACAATCACCCGACCTCGACCCAATTAAGATTGTTTGGAATGAGTTAGACCGCAGAGTGAAGGAAAAGCAGCCATCAAGTGCTCAGTATATGTGGAAACTCCTTCAAGACTGTTGGAAAAGCATTCCAGGTGACTATCTCATGAAGCTGGTTGAGAGAATGTCACCAAGGCAAAGGGTGGATACTTTGAAGAATCAAAAATCTCAAATATGTTTTATTTGTTTAATACTTTTTTGGTTAATACATGATTTCATATGTGTTATTTCATAGTTCAGATGTCTAAACTATTTTCTACAATGGAGAAAATAGTTTTAAAAAAACAAAAAATTAAATTTAAAAAACTTGAATGAGCAGGTGTGCCCAAACTTTTGACTGATACTGTATGTACTCTATTTCTGTTCTCTGTTTGTGCGTATGTATACAGTGTCTGGTGAAAGTCTACCAACCCCTTGCCCAGCATTCACATTTTGCTGCCTTTAAATTAAATACAAAAAATGTATAACATTTTATGTACACCACCAACACCATTTTCAAAGTAATTTTTTTTCCAAATGAATAACAAAAATTTAAATGTCTTGATTGCGTATGACTTCACCCCCCAGAGTTAATAATTGGTGGACCTTTTGGCAGCCATTACGGATGTGAATCATTTGGAACAAGATTCTACCAACTTTGTACAACTCTTAGTGCAACATATATCCACTGTCTTTGTCAAAATTGCTCAAGTTAAGCACATTTGGTTGGGAATCATTGATGGACAGCAATATTCATACCTTGTCTCTGATTTTCAAGCACATTTAAGACAGGACTTAGAATTGACCACTTAGGAACACCAATTGGAAAGACATTCTGGTGTGTCTTTGGCATTAACATTTTTAATTGTTCTGCTGAAAAATAAAAGGTTTTCAGAAGACTGAGGCAGGGTTTCCTCCCATTTAAATCTGGTCTTTGCTCCCTTCATATTTCTTTTGATCGTGACCAACTCCCAGTCTCTGCCGGTGATAAGTATACCCATAACATGATGCTACCACAACAATAAGAGAACATTTTATATAGTTTTCTTTCACATTGAACATGTGGAGGAGGTTAAGTAGATCGGTAGAAAAAAACTCTTAAGTTATTCCCTTTTTAGATTTAATTTTAAGGCAACAAAATATAAAGACTGTGCAAGAGGTGTGTAGACTTTCACTAGCAACCAGGTGTGTACTGTAAACTCTGTCTACTCTGTGTGTATTCTCTATGTGCGTGCTTGCGTGAGTTCATTTGCATGCTGTGTGTATTTTATTACTATCTATCCATGTCTATCTTCTATATCTGTCTCTGTGTTCTACGTGTGTGTGTGTGTGTGTGTGTGTGTGTGTGTGTGTGTGTGTGTGTGTGTGTGTGTGTGTGTGTGTGTGTGTGTGTGTGTGTGTGTGTGTGTGTGTGTGTGTGTGTGTGTGTGTGTGTGTGTGTGTGTGTGTGTGTGTGTGTGTGTGTGTGTGTGTGTGTGTGTAATCTCTCTGTGTTTGTGTCTGGGACAGTGCTGCTGGTGAAGCAGGGCTGGCCCCAGGCCTCCGGTGCTGCAGTGGGCCCAGAGGGCTCCTATGACCTGGCCATGGACGCAGGCTCAGAGGGCCGCCAGTACCAGGCCTCAGCCGCAGCTTTCAGTAAATATGACCCTATGTACTTTACACACACAGATATGTATTTACACAGACATACTCACACACACGTTTGCACTCATGCACTCTCACACATACATACACAGTATGCACAAAAAATGCCACGCTGATAAATAAAATTGTTGCCGACCAAATTGTCCAGGAAAGAAAAAAATCCATTGCAAAATTATGCATTTTATTAATTGAAGGAAATACCGGTCGATGTTCTCCAATTTCAAAGGCAAATATACTTCATATGCTAATAAAACCATTAAGCTGCTTGGAAATTAGTGTCGGGTATTTTTAGTCACACAAAAGACGCAAGGTCCTCAAAAGAGTCTTCAGCTAAGTGTACTCTGACTAGGTCCTCATTAGAGACTTCAGCTAAGTGTACCCGACTAGGTCCTCATTAGAGACTTCAGCTAAGTGTACCCGACTAGGTCCTCATTAGAGACTTCAGCTAAGTGTACTCTGACTAGGTCCTCAAAAGAGACTTCAGCTAAGTGTACCCGACTAGGTCCTCATAAGAGACTTCGGCTAAGTGTACCCCGACTAGGTCCTCATAAGAGACTTTGGCTAAGTGTACCCCGACTAGGTCCTCATAAGAGATTTCGGCTAAGTGTACCCCGACTAGGTCCTCATAAGAGACTTCGGCTAAGTGTACCCCGACTAGGTCCTCATAAGAGACTTCAGCTAAGTGTACCCCGACTAGGTCCTCATAAGAGACTTCAGCTAAGTGTACCCCGACTGTACATAATTGGCGAAGATTGTCGTGATTTTCCCCATTTTCAGTGTGCCTGCCGAGAGGGGATACTTTCTCCACAACAGAGTAAAGACTGCCTCAATATCACTCCTTCTTTAGGACAAAGTAACAAGGTTGATGCACATCAAACTGCTCCAAGGAGATGGACAGTTTTGACTTCCCAACAGCAGCGGGTCACTTCAGGTCAAGGTCCGCCGCAAACACAAGTAAATTAAAGGCAATGATTGTGTTGGTCAGGCCCGGTCCTAGCAGTTCTGCTACCGCCCTGGGCCAGATCAGCATATCCCACTCCTGTGTTATGTACAGTACAAAGATTTGGAATGGATTAATAAATGATGTGTATCATGCGCAATTAGTGCATTTCAGTTAAGCTTATTCAGTAGCACTTGAAAACAAAACATTGTTGCCAGCTATACACATCAGAGAGGTACAATGTTGCCATCACTCGTCAGCCAAACAGAGTTGTTATCAATAAGCCATGTACGTATGTCACACATGACACGAGTCAAGACTCCACGATAGTTCAAATTACAATAGGCATAACATTTATTAACATCATCTAATAGAACTGTGAAAAGAGATATCATTTGAGCTTTGGAAATAAGTGCATTCATGAATGCATGGTGCAGGCCTCATTTCAAGGGAGCATTGCAAAATAAGCTTTCAATGAACCAGCCTTATTTTTGTTTATCTACATATTGAATTTGATTGTCCAACATAAGTTTTATAATTTCTTCATTTTGTGGCCACCTAGAGTGTACTCTTTCTACTGTTGTGATGCTGAATCGCAGCGGGAGTGGGGTGAGCTGGCTTGGTCAAATGAACGTCAACATTTTTAGCTAACCCTAACCATTTTCCTAACCTTAACCTAATTCTCCTAACCTGCCACGTTAATTCTCCAAGCCTGCTGGGTAAGTTCTCCTAACCTGCTACAAAAAGTTAAGTCTGATGTTAGTTGGGAAAAAGCTAGATCCCTTCTAGGGATGACAGGCCAGCCCTGGTGTTAGTAGACAACTATGTTCTGTTATTTATTAGGCCTAATTAAAATGTTCATGCCCAGGCTAAATTAAATTATAGAGGCCTAGATTGTATTTGAAAACAGCTGTGTTTTGTTATTTATTCATTAATGTAAATCTTTTGTTTTTGGCCATTTTGAGGCTGTAATCGAACCCACAAATGCTGATGCTCCAGATACTCAACTAGTCTAAAGAAGGACAGTTTTATTGCTTTTCTAGTGAGCACAACCGTTTTCAGCTGTGCAAACATAATTGCAAAAGGATTTTCTAATGATCATTTAGCCTTTTAAAATGATAAACTTGGATTAGCTAACACAACGTGCCATTGGAACACAGGAGTGATGGTTGCTGATAATGGGCCTCTGTACGCCTATGTAGATATTCCATAACAAATCTGCCGTTTTCAGCTACAATAGTCATTTACAACATTAACATTGTCTACACTGTATTTCTGATCAATTTAATGTTATTTTAATGGACCAAAAATGTGCTTTTCTTTCAAAAACAAGGACATTTCAAAGTGACCCCAAACTTTCGAACGGTAGTATACATACACACACACACATACACGTTGGCATGGCTGGGGAAACATTCAGAGCTGGGCTGGGTTTCGAGCTCTTTGGGAAAAAGGTGTTAGGAAAAGGTTTGTAGTAAGACAGGCCGATGCGGGATGCGAGGTAGTGAGTGACATCACAGGGGGAAGTGATATAAGGGGAGGGGCTGTGGGATGGCACCTTGCTTGGCTTAGTGCTGTGCTGTGTCATATAACATGTTTGCTGGCTGCTGCAGCATACATTCTTTTCATATAGTGTAACTACATTTCAGTTGGATAGATAATGTGTGTTTGAGTCATGGAAGTGATTTGGTGATTTCCTAACATGAATGTAATGATCAGTGTCCTCTAAAACCCACCAGAACGTACACTTCTCTCTGTGTGTGCCTGCGTGTGTGTGCTTGAGAGTTTGAGTAAAAAATCAATAATAATAATGTTCACATTCTGTGTGTTGTTAGTCAGGGCTAAGTTGTCTGACACAGGGCATGTTCACGATTACAGCCGACTGTCGACTGACTGATCAACAAATGACCTTGCATCATAAATATCTACTTATTATTTCTCCCCAGACTTGACTGCCCTTAACCAACACAAAAACATCCTATGGCGTTCTGCATTAGCATCGAACAGCCTCCGTGATATGCAGCTGTTCAGGGAAGCTGGAAACCATTATACACAGGTAGTTAGAAAAGCCAAGGCTAGCTTTTTCAAGCAGAAATTCGCTTCCTGCAACACTAACTAAAAAAAGTTCTGGGACACTGTAAAGTCCATGGAGAATAAGAACACCTCCTCCCAGCTGCCCACTGCACTGAAGATAGGAAACACTGTCACCACTGATAAATCCACCATAATTGAGAATTTCAATAAGCATTTTTCTACGGCTAGCCATGCTTTCCACCTGGCTACTCCTACCCCGGTCAACAGCACTGCACCCCCAACAGCAACTCGCCCAAGCCTTCCCCATTTCTCCTTCTCCCAAATCCGTTCAGCTGATGTTCTGAAAGAGCTGCAAAATCTGGACCCCTACAAATCAGCCGGGATAGACAATCTGGACCCTTTCTTTCTAAAATTATCTGCCGAAATTGTTGCCACCCCTATTACTAGCCTGTTCAACCTCTCTTTCGTGTCGTCTGAGATTCCCAAAGATTGGAAAGCAGCTGCGGTCATTCCCCTCTTCAAAGGGGGGACAACACTCTTGACCCAAACTGCTACAGACCTATATCTATCCTACCATGACTTTCTAAGGTCTTCGAAAGCCAAGTCAACAAACAGATTACCGACCATTTTGAATCTCACCACACCTTCTCTGCTATGCAATCTGGTTTCAGAGCTGGTCATGGGTGCACCTCAGCCACGCTCAAGGTCCTAAACGATATCTTAACCGCCATCGATAAGAAACATTACTGTGCAGCCGTATTCATTGATCTGGCCAAGGCTTTCGACTCTGTCAATCACCACATCCTCATCGGCAGACTCGACAGCCTTGGTTTCTCAAATGATTGCCTCGCCTGGTTCACCAACTACTTCTCTGATAGAGTTATGTGTGTCAAATTGGAGGGTCTGCTGTCCGGACCTCTGGCAGTCTCTATGGGGGTGCCACAGGGTTCAATTCTTGGACCGACTCTCTTCTCTGTATACATCAATGAGGTCGCTCTTGCTGCTGGTGAGTCTCTGATCCACCTCTACGCAGACGACACCATTCTGTATACTTATGGCCCTTCCTTGGACACTGTGTTAACAACCCTCCAGGCAAGCATCAATGCCATACAACTCTCCTTCCGTGGCCTCCAATAGCTCTTAAATACAAGTAAAACTAAATGCATGCTCTTCAACCGATCGCTACCTGCACCTACCCGCCTGTCCAACATCACTACTCTGGACGGCTCTGACTTAGAATACGTGGACAACTACAAATACTTAGGTGTCTGGTTAGACTGTAAACTCTCCTTCCACACCCATATCAAACATCTCCAATCCAAAGTAAAATCTAGAATTGGCTTCCTATTTCGCAACAAAGCATCCTTCACTCATTACATTTACATTACATTTAAGTCATTTAGCAGACGCTCTTATCCAGAGCGACTTACAAATTGGTGCATTCACCTCATGACATCGAGTGGAACAGTCACTTTACAATAGTGCATCTAAATCTTAAAGGGGGGGTGAGAGGGATTACTTATCCTATCCTAGGTATTCCTTAAAGAGGTGGGGTTTCAGGTGTCTCCGGAAGGTGGTGATTGACTCCGCTGTCCTGGCGTCGTGAGGGAGTTTGTTCCACCATTGGGGGGCCAGAGCAGCGAACAGTTTTGACTGGGCTGAGCGGGAGCTGTACTTCCTCAGTGGTAGGGATGCGAGCAGGCCAGAGGTGGATGAACGCAGTGCCCTTGTTTGGGTGTAGGGCCTGATCAGAGCCTGGAGGTACTGAGGTGCCGTTCCCCTCACAGCTCCGTAGGCAAGCACCATGGTCTTGTAGCGGATGCGAGCTTCAACTGGAAGCCAGTGGAGAGAACCGAGGAGCGGGGTGACGTGAGAGAACTTGGGAAGGTTGAACACCAGACGGGCTGCGGCGTTCTGGATGAGTTGAAGGGGTTTAATGGCACAGGCAGGGAGCCCAGCCAACAGCGAGTTGCAGTAATCCAGACGGGAGATGACAAGTGCCTGGATTAGGACCTGCGCCGCTTCCTGTGTGAGGCAGGGTCGTACTCTGCGGATGTTGTAGAGCATGAACTCATGATGCTAAACTGTAAAACTGACCATCCTACCAATCCTCGACTTTGGCGATGTCATTTACAAAATAGCCTCCAACACCCTACTCAACAAATTGGATGCAGTTTATCACAGTGCAATCCGTTTTGGCACCAAAGCCCCATATACTACCCACCATTGCGACCTGTATGCTCTCGTTGGCTGGCCCTCGCTTCATACTCGTCGCCAAACCCACTGGCTCCATGTCATCTACAAGACCCTGCTAGGTAAAGTCCCCCTTATCTCAGCTCGCTGGTCACCATAGCATTTCCCACCTGTAGCACACGCTCCAGCAGGTATATCTCTCTGGTCACCCCCAAAACCAATTCTTTCTTTGGCCGCCTCTCCTTCCAGTTCTCTGCTGCCAATGACTGGAACGAACTACAAAAATCTCTGAAACTGGAAACACTTTTCTCCCTCACTAGCTTTAAGCACCAATTGTCAGAGCAGCTCACAGATTACTGCACCTGTACTTAGCCCACCTATAATTTAGCCCAAACAACTACCTCTTTCCCTACTGTATTTAATTAATGAATTAATTTTGCTCCTTTGCACCCCATTATTTTTATTTCTACTTTGCACATTCTTCCATTGCAAAACTACCATTCCAGTGTTTTACTTGCTATATTGTATTTACTTCGCCACCATGGCCTTTTTTGCCTTTACCTCCCTTCTCACCTCATTTGCTCACATTGTATATAGACTTGTTTATACTGTATTATTGACTGTATGTTTGTTTTACTCATTGTGTAACTCTGTGTCGTTGTATCTGTCGAACTGCTTTGCTTTATCTTGGCCAGGTCACAATTGTAAATGAGAACTTGTTCTCAACTTGCCTACCTGGTTAAATAAAGGTGAAATAAAAAATATATATATATATTTGTAGATCAGTCACAATTGACCCAAAGTGCATCACGTCGGCTGCAATGTGAAACAAGACCATGGCCTCTCTTTGGGCATTCATAATACAGCTGGTTCTGCTTCATATATGTCCAAAGCTCTGTGGAAATTATATACAGTTGAAGTTTGGAAGTTTACATACACTTAGGTTGGAGTCATTAAAACAATTTTTTTCAACCACTCCACAAATGTCTTGTAAACAAACTATAGTTTTGGCAAGTCGGTTAGGACATCTACTTTGTGCATGACATAAGTCATTTTTTACAGACAGATTATTTCACTTATGGTTGAGGTCATTGTCAATTTGGAAGACTCATTTGCGACCAAGCTTTTACCACCCCCGTGCTTCACAGTTGGGATGGAGTTCTTCGGCTTGCAAGCCTCCAACTTTTTCCTCCAAACATAACGATGGTCATTATGGTCAAACAGTTCTATTTTTGTTTCATCAGACCAGAGGACATTTCTCCAACAAGTACGATCTTCGTCCCCATGTGCAGTTGCAAACCGTAGTCTGTCTTTTTTATGGCAGTTTTGGAGCAGTGGCTTCTTCCTTACTGAGCGGCCTTTCAGGTTATGTCGATATAGGACTCGTTTTACTGTGGATATAGATACTTTTGTACCTGTTTCCTCCAGCATCTTCCCAATGTCCTTTGCTGTTGTTCTGGGACTGATTTCCACTTTTTGCACCAAAATACGTTAATCTCTAGGAGACAGAACTCGTCTCCTTCCTGAGTGGTATGACTGTTTCCTGGTCCCATGGTGTTTATACTTGCGTACTATTGTTTGTACAGATGAACGTGGTATTTTCATGCGTTTGGAAATTGCTCCCAAGGATGAACCATACTTGTGGAGGTCTGCAATTATTTTTCTGAGGTCTTGGCTGATTTCTTTTGATTTTCCCATGATGTCAAGCAAAGAGGCACTGCGTTTGAAGGTAGGACTTGAAATACATCCACAGGCACACCTCCCATTGACTCAAATGATGTCAATTATCCAATCAGAAGCTTCTGAAACCATGACATCATTTTCTGTAATTTTCCAAGCTGTTTCATGGCACAGTCAACTTAGTGTATGTAATCTTCTGACCCACTGGAATTGTGATACACTGAATTATAAGTGAAATAATCTGTCTGTAAACAATTGTTGGAAAAATGACATGTCATGCACAAAGTAGATGTCCTAAGCAACTTGCCAAAACTATAGTTTGTTAACAAGAAATTTGTGGAGTGGTTGAAAAATGAGTTTTAATGACTCCAACCTAAGTGTATATAAACTTCAGACTTCAACTGTATATACAGTGGCGCAAAAAAGTATTTAGTCAGCCACCAATTGTGCTAGTTCTCCCACTTAAAAAGATGAGAGAGGCCTGTAATTTTCATCATAGGTACACTTCAACTATGACGGACAAAAAGAGGGAAAAAAATCCCGAAAATCACATTGTAGGATTTTTAATGAATTTATTTGCAAATTATGGTGGAAAATAAGTATTTGGTCAATAACAAAAGTTTATCTCAATACTTTGTTATATACCCTTTGTTGGCAATGACAGAGGTCAAACGTTTTCTGTAAGTCTTCACAAGTTTTTCACACACTGTTGCTGGTATTTTGGCCCATTCCTCCATGCAGATCTCCTCTAGAGCAGTGATGTTTTGGGGCTGTTGCTGGGCAACACGGACTTTCAACTCCCTCCAAAGATTTTCTATGGGGTTGATATCTGGAGACTGGCTAGGCCACTCCAGGACCTTGAAATGCTTCTTACGAAGCCACTCCTTTGTTGCCCGTGCGGTGTGTCTGGGATCATTGTCATGCAGAAAGACCCAGCCACGTTTCATCTTCAATGCCCTTGCTGATGGAAGGAGGTTTTCACTCAAAATCTCACGATACATGGCCCCATTCATTCTTTCCTTTACACGGATCAGTCGTCCTGGTCCCTTTGCAGAAAAACAGCCCCAAAGCATGATGTTTCCACCCCTATGCTTCACAGTAGGTATGGTGTTCTTTGGATGCAACTCAGCATTCTTTGTCCTCCAAACACAATGAGTTGAGTTTTTACCAAAAAGTTATATTTTGGTTTCATCTGACCATATGACATTCTCCCAATCTTCTTCTGGATCATCCAAATGCTCTCTAGCAAACTTCAGACAGGCCTGGACATGTACTGGCTTAAGCAGGTGGACACGTCTGGCACTGCAGGATTTGAGTCCCTGGCGGCGTAATGTGTTACTGATGGTAGGCTTTGTTACTTTCGTCCCAGCTCTCTGCAGGTCATTCACTAGGTCCCCCCATGTGGTTCTGAGATTTTTGCTCACTGTTCTTGTGATCATTTTGACCCCACGAGGTGAGATCTTGCGTGGAGTCCCAGATCGAGGGAGATTATCAATGGTCTTGTATGTCTTCCATTTCCTAATAATTGCTCCCACAGTTGATTTCTTCAAACCAAACTGCTTACCTATTGCAGATTCAGTCTTCCCAGCCTGGTGCAGGTCTACAATTTTGTTTCTGGTGTCCTTTGACAGCTCTTTGGTCTTGGCCATAGTGGAGTTTGGAGTGTGACTGTTTGAGGTTGTGGACAGGTGTCTTTTATACTGATAACAAGTTCAAACAGGTGCCATTAACTTCTTGTGTCGCGCAATCCCGTATCTGGGAGCGTAATCATAGCCTCAAGCTCATTAGCATAACGCAACGTTAACTATTCATGAAAATCGCAAATGAAATGAAATAAATATATTGGCTCACAAGCTTAGCCTTTTGTTAACAACACTGTCATCTCCGATTTTCAAAATATGCTTTTCAACCATAGCTACACAAGCATTTGTGTAAGAGTACTGATAGCTAGCATAGCATTAAGCCTAGCATTCAGCAGGCAACATTTTCACAAAAACAAGAAAAGCATTCAAATAAAATAATTTACCTTTGAAGAACTTCGGATGTTTTCAATGAGGAGACTCTCAGTTAGATAGCAAATGTTCAGTTTTTCCAAAAATATTATTTGTGTAGGAGAAATCGCTGCATTTTGTTCATCACATTTGGCTAAGAAAAAACCCCGAAAATTCAGTCATTACAACACCAAACTTTTTTCCAAATTAACTCCATAATATTGACAGAAACATGGCAAACGTTGTTTAGAATCAATCCTCAAGGTGTTTTTCACATATCTATTCGATGATAAGTCATTCGTGGCAGTTGGGTTTCTCCTCTGAAGCAAATGGAAAAATGCACGCAGCTGGAGATTACGCAATAATTGCAACGGAGGACACCAAGCGAGCACCTGGTAGATGTAGTGTAAAATGATCCAATGATATGCCTACAAATACGTCACAATGCTGCAGACACCTTGGGGAAACGACAGAAAGTGTAGGCTCATTCCTTGCGCATTCACAGCCATATAAGGAGACATTGGAACACAGCGCCTTCAAAATCTGGGGCATTTCCTGTTTGAAATTTCATCTTGGTTTCGCCTGTAGCATCAGTTCTGTGGCACTCACGTTTTGGAAACGTCAGTGTTTTCTTTCCAAAGCTCTTAATTATATGCATAGTCGAGCATCTTTTCGTGACAAAATATTTTGTTTAAAACGGGAATGTTTTTTTATCCAAAAATTAAAAGAGCGTCCCTTATATCGAAGAAGTTAATACAGGTAACGAGTGGAGGACAGAGGAGCCTCTTATAGAAGAAGTTACAGGTCTGTGAGAGCCAGATAACTTGCTTGTTAGTAGGTGACCAAATACTTATTTTCCACCATAATTTGCAAATAAATTCATTAAAAATCCTACAATGTGATTTTCTGGATTTTTTTTCTCATTTTGTCTGTCATAGTTGAAGTGTACCTATGATGAAAATTACAGGCCTCTATCATCTTTTTAAGTGGGAGAACTTGCACAAGTGGTGGCTGACTAAATACTTTTTTGCCCCACTATCTTGGAGGCTACATGTATTTTGTAAAGGAGCACTGTCAGGCCTAACTGTTCTCCTCCGCCAATGAGACACTCTGAATGTCAAGACAACTGAAAATGATCTGGAAACTGAAACTAGGTCCCGCTCACCACATGTTCTCTTTCTGTCTCCCTCTCTTTTGCTTTCTCCATCTTTCCCTCTGCCGGCTTGATCTCTCTCTTACTCTCTCTCTTGCTTTTTTCTCCATGACTTTCCCTCTCTTGCTTTCTCTCTTTCTCTCCCTCTCTCTTGCTTTCTCTCTTTCCATCCTTCCCTTTCCCTATCTCTCTTATCTTATCCAGGATACACTGCTGGGACGCCCTACAAGGTCCCCCCTGGTCAGTCCAATGGGGCGCCCCCTCCCTATTCCCCGTCCCCTAACCCCTACCAGACGGCCATGTACCCCATCAGAAGTACCTATCCCCAACAGAACCTCTATGCTCAGGTAAGGACCTGCTTTCTACTCACTGGGGTTGGCTGTCTGTTTGACAATATCACCTACTGTACCTGCTTATAAGATGATTGATGACCATTTTCTACTTTTTGGGGGATTATTAGACAGCTAGCTTGCTGTGTAAAATTAGCTGTGCTACAAAAGTAAGAGAAGCCAAATTCTACATTTTTCCATATTTAATATTGCCAAAGCATTCCAAAAAACATTCCTCTTTTCTTCTCTTTCTCTCAGGGTGCGTACTACACACAGCCGATGTATGCGGCTCAGCCTCACGTCATCCACCACACCACGGTGGTGCAGCCCAACAGCCTCCCCAACGCCCTCTACCCTGCCCCTGTCCAACAGCCCCGCTCCAACGGCCATATGGCCATGGGCATGGTGGCCGGCACAACCATGGCCATGTCTGCTGGTAAGAAGTCAACACTCAACTACTAGGGTTGCAAAATTCCCAGGTTTTCCAGAAATGTAATAATTTTAATTTTACATTTATTTAACTGGGAAAGTCAGTTAAGAACAAATTCTTATTTTCAATGACTGCCTAGGAATAGTGGGTTAACTGCCTGTTCAGGGGCAAAACGTCAGATTTGTACCTTGTCAGCTCGGGATTTGAACTTGCAACCTTTCGGTAACTAGTCCAACTCTCTAACCACGAGGCTACCCTGCCGCCCCACACATCGGCTGTGTGTAGTACGCACCCTGAGAGAAAGAGAAGAAAAGAGAGAATACTGGTTAGAAGATTTGTGGAATCAGGAGAGAATTACCAGGAAATCTGGGAATCCTACAACCAAGATTTCTGGAAAAACTTTACCAAAATGCTCAGATAAGGGAATTTTGTGACCCTATCAACAACTCAAACAAATAGTTCACACAACTATTACTTACAGTAATGTTTCTGTTTGGAGTAAAGGCTTTATTTATAACACGTTTATAACAGTAATCGATCGATTATTTCTCAAGAAGTTTGGCCACTGACATGTTTCCATGGTGATGACAACTCTGTCTGATTGACCCTCTTTGTCCAGGTACTCTGCTGACCACGCCTCAGCACGCCACTCAGCACATTGGTGGACATCCGGTCACCGTGCCAACCTACCGGCCCCAGGGGACACCTGGGTACAGCTATGTGCCTCCTCACTGGTAGACCCTCCTCACTGGGCCCCACTCATGTAAGTTACTGGTCCTAGATCAGTTTTAACCTAACACAATGTTATTCCAGTCTATGGTTAGGAGAGTTAAGGTCTGATCTATTGACAGTGCTTTGATACATAAGTGCTTAGATTTGTTATTATTATAAAACAATATATGTGACTAACTGTAATTCTGAGTTATTGTCACGTAGAAAATGAATTGATAGTACAAATGTGATATTTTCTTTGTAAATTACATATATAATACATATTTCTTCTCCCTCCCCTCTCCATCTCTCTACTCCCCCTCTCTCTCTCACTCTTTCTCAGGAGTCAAACATTGCTCACAACTCAAGTCTTACATTGGTGCAGGAGGTCTGGCATACAAGCACCAAGTCTGTCAGCAAGAAAAAAACTAAAGTGCAAGGGTCACTATGCATTATTTTGTGATTTGGAAAAGCTGCTTTTTCATGTTTTTATTATTTTTTACCAGCCTCAGATTTTTTTTATTTGTTTTTTATTTTTATTTTGACTCTCTTATAATCCAGACACACACTGACCAGCAGTATAGTACATTTATAGTACATTTGTGCTAAACAATTGTGTGTGTGTGTGTGTGTGTGTGTGTGTGTGTGTGTGTGTGTGTGTGTGTGTGTGTGTGTGTGTGTGTGTGTGTGTGTGTGTGTGTGTGTGTGTGTGTGTGTGTGTGTGTGTGTGTGTGTGTGTGTGTGTGTGTGTGTGTGTGTGTGTGTGTGTGTGTGTGTGTGTGTGTGTGTGTGTGTGTATTTTTCTGTTCTGAACACTGGTTACGATGCAAAGCCAGTCCCTTCAGCCGTGAGAATGTACACCTCTTTGTATGCTGCCAAATGCTCTCATGTTTCAAAAAACATTGGGGGGAAAGCGCCGTACGAGTGTCGCGCCTTGTTTCTTTTGTGTTGCGCCTCGATTATTTTTCACTTTTCTTGATTTGCATTCCCATTTCGGTTTACGTTCAAACACAACCATCTTCCAGCACAAGATAACAAGGGTCGTCTTCCAGCTTGTAGCAACAGTGCATTAACTTGGCTTCGTAAGATTATTCCCACTGTATATCAGTCATGTGGTAGAAGAAAGACTAATACCGGAAGTACCGTAATAGTTACACACCATGTAGAGTACATTTTCAGTAAGTTCAGTGGACATAATTAGCTTTTACGTCTACTAGAGTATTGTAAGCAATTGAAATATCTATACATGAATATATATTATATATAGGAATACTGACGTGTGAGCAAGCGCCTGTATGCGTTTGTGGTTCTTTTGGACAAGTAAAAGCTCTGCAAACTTAAACACACTCACATTTAGGTTTTTCAGTTGGTGTGAGTAGTGGCACATGTACACAATACATATACAGATTTATAGGACATCACACACAGACGCAAAAGTGTAGACATCATAGGACGCGATGGATAGATTGCTGGATAGGGTCTCCCTATTGCAGACTATGTTGTGAATTGAATCAAACTCTAATCTAGTGTCAACTGAAGTGCATGGAGTTTGAAGGGTGAGGCAAATTGTCAGTTGGACCAGGGATAACTAAGTTGAAGGATTCAAGGGATTTACGGTCAATAGAAGAGAGGGGGAGAAAGGAATACAAGGGGAGTAGTGAGTGGAAAAAGGAAGAAAAGCATCTAAATTGTGGTGTGGTCAAGCATCTATGCCCATAGCCTTGTGCTGCATGCCTCCCATTGATCTCACAGGCTGGAGATAAGTGTTATTCACAATAAAGATCCCATGTGATGTCATGTTTACATGTTTAATAGATCTAATCTAGGCCCTAAACTGCACCATTTACCTGGGTCGTGTTCAGCAAGGCACGCCAGAGCAAAACGTTTTGCATTGGAAAACGAAAATTGGTGTTCTTATTGGACAGATTCAGGTAGTACCGCCCTGTTTTAGTCCTTTTCAAAACGTTTTCTCGGGAACTTGGCCCTTGGCCCTGAACTTGGCCCTGAACATGGCCCTGATCAGTGTCACTCGTTTTTCAGGTGACCAGTAGAGGGCAGTAGTGAGGGGTGCAGGGCAGACAGCAGAGTTAAGGCTTCTTCCGCACGCTTCAGTTTGGGAAGCCGAACTGAACGAGTGGGCTCGCATACCTTACCTTCGCTTGAAAAAAGAGAAAAAAATACGCAATAGTAATGTTTGTCCGTTTTGGGACTACGTAGCCAAAATAGTCCAAATTAATCTAGAAATCTGTGATTCATTTTGATGTTTTTGCAAAGGACATCTTAGTTGTGCAATTTTACATCTAACTATGATGTTTGGTGGAGTATTTCTCAATTGAAAACATTTGCATGAAAATGAGTCGTCGATCATTGAATGACAGCAAACACTTCATTGAGGAATTCCTACTGTTGACCAATCGCCGATGAAAGGGTGTTAACTTCGGTTTGCCTAGCAATAAAAACAATTGTGTGCAACGAACAGTCGAAAAAACCCTTGCCGAAGACCAAAACTAATAAAAACTCCACCAAATGTAGTCATAATATATACACATACTGTTCCAAACCGCTTGGTTGGCTCAGGGTTTTAGACGGGCCCCCTATTCCCTTCCTATTTAGGGCTCTGGTCAAAAGTAGGGCTCTATATAGGGAATTGAGTGCTATTTGGAACAGAAACAAGGTTTTAGAAGCCAGACTGACCTCAACAGAGATGTGTTTCAGTTCAGAGAATTGTGTCATCTGGTCTCAATGTGTATATTACTCCGTAGTCCATGCAATTGATACTAGTTCACCTGTCTTGTGAAATCTTCTAAACAATGGCAGGTGTAAAAATGCTCTAAAACACATTATTTTGGACTTACATTAGTGAAAGGAAACGTTTAGTCGTCAGGTTGGCCAACCTGTTAGGGCCTCCCTCCTAGGCCCTCCCTCCCTTCAGAGTAGCCAATAGAACAGGTTCAAGACATTGTTTCCAGGGCATCCAATAGCAGACACAATGGAAGGGAGTTAGGATCGTGAAGGGAATCATGTGTATGAGAGGAAGAATTTGTGTTCTAACAGGAAACTGGGAACATTTAAAAAAAGGTTTCAATCATGTCCCTTTAGTCAGGGCCAAAAACCCTATGACAGGGGCACTGAGTTGGGAGAGGTCTGTGTGCGGCATGTGTTGACTCCAAATCAACCCCTAACCTAGCCCTAGCCTCTACTCCTCTCAGGTCTTCTGAGAGGATTGGGATAGGTGGAATCAATATGGCTGACATTTCCACCCAGCCAATCAGAATGCAAGATTTTACCATAATGCTTAGTGTATTGATCCAGTCTGCCTACATCCACAGGAGTGACTAGGGTGTAGGGGCTAGGGATCCATTTGGAAATCAGAAATAGAGTTGGCAAGGAAGCAGGGTTCAGCTTGGGTAGAGTTTAAAGGTTGTGAGGAGGAGTTCCATACTAGGTTATTATGGTTCAGTACTAGGTTATTATGGTTCCATACTAGGTTATTATGGTTCAGTACTAGGTTACCGTATCATGACCACATATCAGAGTTATCATGTGAGTGTGTCAAAATTGTATTGCACAAACATCTAAAAGTAATAATCTATACTAAATACCAGGTACTTAGCTCATATTTTAAGAGATTTCTTAAGAGTTCATTTAGTTCCGTGCATTTGACTCTTTGGTCTCAATAAACAACTGTAAATTTAAGAGAATATCTGTTGTGAATAATTGCTACTGCTTTTTTCAATCTGTTACAATCAGTTAACTACTATGTAAAATGCTAAATGCCATTTTTTTTCCACAGTGTTACATCGCCAATGGAAATAAAACATTTATTTAAAGGAGAGGCATCCTACACCCAACATATGACAATTGATACAGTAGCATTCGCTAGTGAACGAGGTATAGATGTGTAGATGAGTGAGGCATGTATACAGTCCTGTGTGAGTTTTTTTCCCAACATGGCACTGGTCAAACTGTGTAAAGCTAACGTTATCCAACCGCTACTCTCCCCTGTCAGTAGCCTATCACAGAGCCAAAACAGAACAAGAACATTGAAAACAAGTCTCAAAAGTAAATGTATTGTGCCACATTTTTTGGGAATATTAGAGGGAAGACCATCAAATAAAATATAGTTTTGTAGTGCTATTCACTAGAACATGTAATGTGATGCAAGAGCTGAACAATGCATATGACTAGTTGCACAGGCCCAAGTCTGTGAATGCTATGTTGAGTGCTAAATCTTTGGCGGTTCAAAACCTCAATAATAATTCAACCATGTGTACTATGAGTATAACTGCAGTGTTTTAAAAAAAGGCTAAAAAAATGATAAACTTTTAATTTCTTGTATGTAATTTAAGCACTTTTTACCATAAGTGTTATTTAAGGTTTTGTTTATTGATTGATGTTTATTATTCTTAAGATTGACAATAAAAGATCTATCTCAAGTGGGTTGCCTTTTGGTGCTTCAGAGGGCATTTCAGAACACAAGTCTGTAGGATGAGTGGAGCAGATGTGCGGAGGGACACAATCTGGCAACCCGGTCAGAAGCGACTGGCATACAGGTCCCTCCTACTCGCTGGCCTTTTCCCCTCAAAGACCCAAGGAATTGAAACACGAGAGGAATGTTCCGAGAACCAAACTGACACCATAAACAGACGTTCCCAGAACATCCAGGGAACCTAATGTGCGAACTGGGCATTATATGAAAGTTACCCCAGAGTCAAGTCCTTACACTACAATTTATGTTTATTGAAACATGCTAAAGTGTATGGGTCCACAGTTTGCGGACTGAAGCATGAGAGCTGTAGCCTGGGATTGAAACTTATTTTGTTACGTTTCACCATTGTTTCACTTCATGTTATGTAACAACCATGCAATGTAGCAAATTCAGTTTGAATTCTAGGCTATGGGAACTGCTCCTGAGTGTCTCAATGCCTGGGGTTTGAGAAGCAAGCAGCTCCACCAAGGTTGAACACACAATCTCTTTGGTTTGTCTGTTTTCTTTGGTCACAATGAACTTTGGCCTTGTCAAACCTTTGATTTGAACACTAATTTAGAGAGAGTGAAGTATACCCTTGTGTCTTCCCCCAAAAATAATCAAAGAAATTGCTTAAAAGAGTCAGCACCTTGAGATTAAAATGATTTCCCAACGAATGGCCCCCGGGGCTCTTGCAACGTTCTGTCACATGGTTGCAGCAACACTGGCGGAATGTTTTTGTAATATAAGATTGGGACGTTCGTAAAG